>NC_056730.1:77757141-77910823 GCF_019279795.1 Protopterus annectens | reverse complement strand
CATTGTCACTTTCCTGAATTATCTTCTGATAATTCTCTCATTTTTTATTTTGCTGCTTGCTCTTAAGTGTTGAAGTGCTTTTATTCTGCTGTATTTATGCTGCTTGCTAGTAGCCTGTTTAAATTTGTCTATTATTCTAACCCTCTTAGTATTGCTTTTAGCACTTGGGCTTCAGGACAGTTATTTTACATTTAAGAAGGTTTTGTGGTCTACACTTTTCTGGACAAACCCTGACAAGCAGCAATAAATGCAACAGAATAAAAGCACTTCAACACTTAAGAGCAAGCAGCAAAGCAAAATAAGGTAATAAAGTAGGAAGAACCCAAATAAAGTAAAAACAGGTGAATAAAGTGTAAAAGAAATTTGAGGAGAGGGAACAGAAGATAATTCAAGAAAACTGCAATGCCAGGAAAAAAAGAAGTTATGTACTCACCATAACGTTCCATCTGAGTAGGTACTTCATGCATCTGCAACCTGTGGGTATCTGATCTGACTTTGGATCCGAGCCGGCAGCTTTCCAAGCTACAAGATTCTGAGCTCCTAGCTCCTCCCCCTACCCATAATCCCCTGCTATGTGCTGTATTACCTCAGATCGGTTTTTGCCCACTACACAACTCCAAACCTCTATAGAGGGAACACCGGACCTACTCTCCCAACAAGAGAAAAAACTTTGGTGGTCAGAAGTCCCGACAAGGCTCGGGGGATGGCGGGGGGGGTCGGTTGCAGACAAATTAAGTACCTACTCAGATGGAACATTATGGTGAGTACATAACTTCTTTATCTGAAGTAGTTACTTCATTTGCTCTGCAACCTGTGGGACAGAGTCCCCAGCTACCTAGGAAAAACCTGGGTGGCCTTTACGGAAGGATATTCCGAAGCACCGCGGAGCCAAAAGACGCCCTACCTCTCGATATCATATCCAGCTTATAATGAGAAATAAACGTATGAGAAGAGGACCAGGTAGCTGCTAAACATATGTCGTCCAAGGGAATCCTGGACCAGAAGGCTGCTGAGGTGGCCATAGACCTCGAAGAATGAGCATGAACTCCAATAGGAGCCGGTTTGCCTGAAGATATGTACCCGTGAACTATGCACTGACAAATCCAATTTGCTAGTCACTTTGGAAATGGCCTTACCCATGGCCGATTTAGCAAATGACACCAACTGGTCCGACTTGCGAAAATCTTTAGTCCTGTGCAAGTAAAAAAGTAGTTGCTGGTGTACATCCAGTTTATGCAATTTGTATTCCCCTCTATTCTGAAAATTTGGGAAGAACACGGGTAAATTTATTGAGTGATTTATATTGGACTCCGAAGCCATCTTAGGTAAGAACGACGGATTAGTCCTGAGGAACACCCTATCCTTGTGAAAAATGAGAAGGATGTTTCATACACAATGTTGAACTTCTGAAACTCTTTTTGGCTGAAGTAATGGCCACTAAAAAGCAGTTTTCCAAGACAAGAATTTTAACGGTACCGAAGCCGTGGGCTCAAAGGGTGGGCCTGTTAGGGCTTGTAAGACTAAGGTCAAATCCCACGGGGGCACCGCCACTTTCACAGGAGGCTTCAAAAGGAAAATGCCCTGCAATAAAGTTTTGCATAATTTTGTATTAGCCAAGTATCCTAATCCATCTCCTACATGGAAATGGGAGATGGCTGCTAACTGCACCTTAACTGTAGAAGCACTTGCTTCCTGCCTAAAAATCAGCGACAGGAAGTCTAGAATAGTCGGAATAGGAACTGTAAATGGATCCAGGCCCCTGTCTTTAGCCCAGACCGAGAAACGCTTCCATTTGCTGTTGTAAATTTCCCTAGCAGCCGGTTTATGAGCCGCGACTAGAATGGCCTTCACAGGAGATAAGATACCGTGAGTCCTTGCCATCAGAGGAACTGGATCAACCAAGCCGCAAGCTTGAGGTTCACCAGGTTCGGGGTTTGGAATCCTGCCAGATGTGAAATCAAGTCTGGAATGGGATCCAGTATCCATGGAGGAGTCACACTGCGAGACCGCAGGTAAGGGAACCAGATCTAGAGAGGCCAGAATGGGGCTATGAGGATAACTCTGCTCCCCAACCGACGGGCTTCTGTATGAACTTCATCATAAGTGGGACGGAGGGGGGGGGGAGCAAAAAAGTAGACCGGGAGGCCAAGCATGGACTAGAGCGTCTCTGGGATTCTCCCCTTCGGGGGTAGGTATTGCGAAGTAGTCGCTGCATTTTGTGTTTAATGGAGAAGCAAAAAGATCGCAGCAAGGCCAACCCCATTTGCGGAAGATCTGCTTCGCAACTGATGGATTGAGAGACCACTCGTACGGATTGAGAATCACTCGACTCAGTTTGTCCACTAAAATGTTGGACCATCCCGAAATGTGCATTGCTACCAGAAAACGATTGGTGGATATCGCCTATTCCCAAACTCTCATAGCCTCTCGACAAAGTGGTTAAGACCTGGTTCCTCCTTGTTTAAGTACAAGACTACGGACATGTTGTCCGTCTGGATTGCAACAGTTCCCAGACGTATAAGGTCGTGGAGAGCTTGCAATGCTAGAAGCACCGCCCTCATCTCCAGGACATTGATGTGCAAAGCGGTCTCTAGGGGAGTCCACGTGCCTTGGATGGTTCTGCCCGAACAAAGCCCCCCCCCCACCCGAGGCGAGAAGCATCTGTGGTCAGCGTGGCTTGGGTGGTGGAGGAACGACAAAGGGTCTCCCTTCCTTCAGTTCTGGAGCATGGCGCCACCAAAGGAGGGAGTCCTTGCAAACTCTGCTCAATGGAATCGGACTGCTCAACGGATGGAGTAGCAGAGACCACTGAACTTGAAGGGTCCACTGTAGAACCCTCATCCGCAGACAAGCGTGGAGGGAGAGACCGATCGCTGCTGCCATAGAGCCTAGTGCCCTCAGGACTAATTCCGCCGCCTGACTCTGAAGAAGGGTTAGTATCTGAAACAACAAGCTGCTCAGCCTGTCTGGAGTTAGCATAGCACAAGAGATGCGGGTATCTAACTTGGCCCCTATGAACTCCAGCACTTGCACGGGCAAAGAAAGGACTTCTGTAGGTTCACAGAGATGCCTAAGCTCTGGACAAGAGTCAGAGCATAATCTCTTGCCATGCAGAGTTGATGCCTGTTGGTGGCGGTAAGGAGCCAGTCACCTAGGTTCGGTAAGACCTGAATGCCCTGAAGTCTCAGGTGGGCTGCAACCACTGCCATAACTTTTGGTGAACACCGTGGGGGCTGAGGAGAGGCCGAACGGAAAAACCTTGAACTGATAATGACTGGCTCCCAGCCGGAAGCATAGAAACCTTCTGGATCGTCTGTCCATCAATATGTGGTAGTACGCATCCTTGAGGTCTATTGAGCACATCCAGTCGTTCTGCCGCAAGAGTGGCAGAATTGACTGGAGGGTGACCATCCGGAATTTTTCCTTGGGAATGAACAGGTTCAAAGTGGAAAGGTCTAGTATGGGTCTTAGGTCCCCTGTCTTTTTTAGCACCAAAAAGAACCTGTAGTAATAGCCCAATCCGGTCTGGTCTGGGGGGGATGGGCTGGATGGCTCTTTTTCTAGCAACTTCAGGACCTCTGAAGCCTCTGCCTCCCTCTGATCGGGTGGAACATCGGGGAGGCGTCTGGTCTTGGGGGGGGGGGTTTATGAAGGGGATGGAACAACATCTGGATATGATCCAGAGCACCCATCGATCTGTCGTAATGGACTCCCAATTTGATAGATGCTTCGACAACCGCCCCCCAGAGAGAGACAGCCATGTAAGCCCTCAGGGCTGCTGCGCAGGTCTGTCCGGGAAAGGTTCCCTCGACCTGAAGTTACGCGGTCCCCCTCTGCCTCTGGGCCAGCGTCCACCTTGTCCTCTGCTTCTAGAGGACGAGGGGTCCGAAGCTGGATGGGATTGCTGAGACTTACAGAACCACAGCTTCTTTTGTCCCTTCTGATTCCTTGAAAAGGATCGTTGGGGATTAGAGAAGCGGACTCAGATGGCAGACAGCGTCTTCCCGTCGTCCTCACTTTGGACCAGCATCTCGCTAACTGTCTTGCCGAAGAGCGAAGACCTGTCAAAGGGCGCATTCGTGAAGGACGCCTTGAAGGGATTCGCGAAATCGCACAGACGGAGCCAGGAGTGACGTCGCAAGATGACCCCGGCTCCGTTGGCCCTAGCGGCTCCCTCCGAAGCATGGGAGAGTAGCTGCATGGACGTGTTAGAAATGGATATCTGAGTGGCCATACGAGTCAAGAAACCTTTCTTGTCCAAGACCAACATGGAATCTGGGGGGGGGGGGCTGCAGCGTATTCCTTAATAAAGTCTCGCTGTAGCCTAATGGTATGTGCCATATAGTTCAGCGCCCTTATCGAAAAGGTCACGGAAGCAAACATCCGCTTTCCAATGCGGTCCAGCGCTCGAGATTCCTTATCCGACGGGTGAACCGAAGAACTCTCCTGCGCGAGTTCCTTCTTGGTGGCGGCCACCACCAACATGGCATTCACAGGAGATCCCTTGGCCCAAGACTGTCTATCCACTGAGGGGCTAAGGATCTTGTCGGGTCGTTTCGGGATAGGCTCCACGGTGTCGGGCTCCTTCCACGCCCTGGTAGTAATTAGGTCAGCCGGAGGGAACACCTAGGAGGTAGAAGGGCCTGCCTCAAACGCCTCCAGGAAAACGGATTCATCCAAAAAAGGTTTTTGGGCAGACCACCGCCACAACATTTCCATGATGTCTCCAAAGGAGACATCCTCAGGGGGTGACCTTAGGGAACCTTCACCATCATCTAAATCCGTGTCGGTGGTGATGGACTCAGGGAAGTCCAGGTGCCTCCTCTTGCACCGACGCTTACAAGGGACCTCGGTGGGACTATCCCAAAGAAGTCTCATCAACAGGGTCTTGTTCCTCCAAGGGAACCAACTGGAGGGCTTGAGCAGGCTGTCCCAATAGTCGGATGATGGAGGATAGACCCACATGCAGCGGGGGTACGGGAGGATCTGAAGCCCGAACCGGGGACCTGGAGGTCCTCGACAGTACCCTCTCCACTAACTCAAAAGCAGGAGAACTACTCTTGCCAGACTCAGAGAGCAATCTCCTTGGCTCCGACGCAGCTGGAGCAGAGAGAAAGGTGTGCTCCGAACCCAACTGAGCCAAACACACACCAGCTCCCCCGGATCAGACGCTTAGCCCTCGACCCCAAGAGCTCGGATCAGACAAACTCAAAGGCACAGTCGGCAAAGCGACCGGAGCTATCGGCGCCAATGAATCCCCGGCTCCGAAAAGGCCCAGATCCGATGACTCCGAGACCCGAAAGCGGGTCGGAGAAGGAGTGATCTGAGCAAACATGGGGACTGCAGTCCCCCCCAGAGGGGGAGGAGGCAAGAGCACCCCTACATCTGCATCTGGGTCTGGATGAATCGGCGTATCATCCGATCTATGTCTGCTTCGGTGTGGCTTCTGATGGACCTTGAAGAAGTTGTCGAGGTGGGCCGGGAGGGCCGCCTCGACAACGACCGATACTCCGGCGAAAAGCAAGGTGAACGGAGCCAAGAGTGGGTGGATCCTGAGACCCTCGTGGGAGACTTAGCCAGCTTAGACGGCGGGGTTGAGTCTCAGCCCACCTTTTGTGAGACCCATGTCCCTTGTCCTTGTGCCTCTTCTCCTTAGAAGAGGAGGTAACAGAGCCCCCTGAACTCAGAACCAAAGAGGGAGGTTGAGTCCCAGGTTCAGTCGGGGGCACAGAAGGCACGGGGGCTGCCGAGGCAGCCTGCGCCTGAGAGGGAGAGGAAGAAGCAGCCAATTCCTGAGATAACAAGCCGGCCAGGATCAGCTTGTTCTTCATGTCCCTGAGAGCTCGAGGGTTAAAGGCCGCACAGATTGTGCAGGCCGATAAGTGGCCCGCCCCCAAGCATAAAACGCACTTAGTGTGGCCATCAGCCGGTGAAAGCTTATGGCCACACTCAGTACACTTTGAGAAAACTGCTTTAGGCCCTTCCGCCATGACACCACTCTCACAAACACACCCAAACACTAAGGGGGGGAGGGTGATACACGGGAACTACAATTAACTAGTTAGAGATAAACAAAAACTATATTCTAACTACACCAGGGAACTACACTCTCTCTCAACAAGAAAAAATAAATTAAGAAATTTTATCCCAAAATTCACAAAAAAGCTTCGATCTCACCAATAGCCAAGGAGCTCTTCAAAGGTAGCTGCTTCAGCTGCGGCAAAAAAAACAATCTAAGGTAATACAGCACATAGCAGGGGATTATGGGTAGGGGGTATGAACTAGGAGCTCGGATCCTGTAGCTTGGAAAGCTGCCGGCTCGGATCCAAGATCGGATCCGATACCCACAGGTTGCAGAGCAAATGACGTAACTACTTCAGATCATTAGTTTTGGACAAGAATGTGATATAAAAGAACTTGAGTAAGAATGAGTGTAAAAATACTTGGGAACTGATGAAGGACCAACAATAAAACATGAACAAACGCGGATAAAATTTAGTAAGGAATACTTCAGAAGACAAATTAATCCTGAAAACACTGACATCTAGTAAACAAAATCCAAGCTACAAACCAATTTGCTCTTCATGTCCTAACTTACAGTTTTGGAGTGAATGATAGGCCCCAAAACTTGCTGGACAAATTAGATAAGAAAAAAAGAAAGACACTTCATGCTCACCAAATGATTTATAAAAATCAGTGAATACCAAGATTATATATTCCCCTTTTCAAAGGAGGGACAGACCTCCTTGAAATTGATATGTATAGTACATCTGCAATTGTGGGACTCTACATCTGCAGACCTCACAAAACCCAAAAATGGTTAAAGTTTTGAAACATAAGACTAAATCAAAGATTACTTTTCTGCTTAATCTAGCAGAAGCTTAACTGTGTCAAGCATGAATGGAAAAAAATAGAAGCAGATAAAAATCAGGCAGCAACTGAATGTGTCAAAAAACAAAATAAAGAAAATAAGGTTAAGGATGGGATGAGATGGCATCAAATTCAGAAAAAACAAATATAGTTGTAAGCACAGAAATCTTCTGTAAGAACCTCTTGTTGATCAGGAATGAACACAGGAATGGTTAAGGAGAGGTGAATGGAAACCAAGAGATGAAAGGTTAATTTTGGCGGCCCAAGGTACTGGGCTGCGTTACACGTTGATTTATGAAGTCCATTGAACATGTGGCAGAAAAAAACAAATGTAGGTTGTGTAAAACCGAATAGGAAACAGTTGCACACCTCATTGCTGGTTACGACATACTAATGACAGAAGGACTGTACACTGAAAGGTATAATAATGCGGAGAGACTGTTGCACTGGGGATTGTGCAAACATTACGGCACTGAAGTGGCTGAAAAATCACTGGAAACAAAGCATCATAGAAAATGAAGACGTCTACATCAAATGGGATCATCCATTACCAACAGTTCAAAAGAAAGATCCTAGAAAATCGGATATAGTGGTCCAAAAATAGAAGACAAGAGTAGCATTGATCATTGAAATTGCCACACCCAGTGACTATAGTGTCTTGCGTAGAGAGACAGAGACAAAGTAATAAAATAATATGATCTGCAGGCAGAAACAAGAGCAATGAGGAAGAAAGATATCCATACAGTTCCAATAGTAGTAAGAGCAACAGGTCTTCTAAAAAAGAATTTACAATCGTAGTTAGATGCATTGGCAATACATGCAACTCCATACGAATGGCAAGAGTCATTACTGGGCACACTGCAGGTGCTATAAAGAACACTACTGGCTGACATCAAAGATTGAAACATTACTAATTTCATGAGCTTTAATCATACTTTGACTTGGGAATGGGGTCCATTCCAGTCACGGTATTACAAACCCAAAAGACTTGGAGAAATTAAAATACTAACCCATAAGGCACAACAATAAACGAAACATACTAGTCACTGGCGACTCAATTGTGAGAGACATCCATGTCCCCTAACCAGGCTTGACAAAGATGATCCACAGTCAGGTGTCTGTCAGGTGCCAGAATCTGCACATCACGCACGCACTTAAGTCTCACTACCACAGGTACAAGTATAACCGTCACTGCTCATGTTGGTGTGAGTGACTTGAGATGTACCCCCCTGGACTATATGAAGAGAGACATGATAGAGCTCTAAGTTTGTGTCCCAGGCAGTTATGACACTAGCCCTAAGCAGCATCCTACCTTCATCAAGAATGATACCACAATACCAACAAAAAATGGTCTTCAGCAAATGGCTTAATTTCCGGCGTCATTCCAAGGGGATCCAGTATACATCTGCCTGCAATGGCATAGTTGCCAGGTCTTGATGCTTTGCCAGAGATGGCATCCACTTGCCACTCCTGGGATTCAGGATTCTGGCCAAGGCTCTTACCTCTCGTATTGTGCCTTTTTTTTTTTTTTTAAAGTAATGTCTTCAAGAGAAATCTTCCAACATAAAAAATACGTCAAAAAGCAAATTGAAGGTCATGTTGCTTAATGGTAAGACTCTACCTGAAAATGCACTCACTGGAGGCTATCCTTGCACTGTAAAAGTTGATGATGTCTGTGCAGTCTTGGAAACTTGGTTCAAGGCTGCGAAAAGCACCCCTGCCTTACCAGGCTATACCTCTATCCACACATTCTGACCCCAAAATGAGGTCAGGAAGACCAAGGGTAGTGGAGTTTCCATTTTCATTAAAGACGAGCACACCTCCAGACTGGTTAGCCAGCATGATGCATTAGAACTACTTCAGGTGCAACTGACAATTGTCAAGATACCGATCCAAGTTATAGCCAGCTATAGACTCCCCTCCATGACTCAGGACACCCAACTGAAACTACTTGACTCCATCAAGGTGCCCCCTAACACCCTGATCCTTGTTGACTTCAACTACACCACCATAGACTAGGCAAACTATTCCTGGTCTAATACACTCACCCAATGATTCCTTGATTTCATTTCTAACTCACAAGACCAGCTGGTCTCATCCACCACAAGGGGAGTTAACATTCTAGACTTGGTTCTCACCAACATGGGCAACTGCTGCACCACCCCCATACTAAATTCTTCCCTGGTGAGATCAGACCATCTGTCTGTCTCAAAGTGTATATTCTGTCCCACACCCCCCCAGCCGTAAAGAGGCTGAAAAACTTCTCAAAACCTGACTCAGCCGTAAAGAGGCTGAAAAACTTCTCAAAACCTGACTCAGCTTTCTAAAGGATGGCATCAGTAGCTTCACACCATATCCGCCTAAGAGGATGCAGACAAATATTCTTA
This sequence comes from Protopterus annectens, assembly GCF_019279795.1. NCBI lineage: Eukaryota > Metazoa > Chordata > Ceratodontiformes > Protopteridae > Protopterus > Protopterus annectens. The sequence goes on along the minus strand of NC_056730.1, from coordinate 77,901,566 downwards.
ACAGTACACCACAGCAGTATACAAGCACCTGTACAACTGCAAGGACTCAACCATACCCAACAGAAGCAATACCTGCTCATCAAGGAAACAAACCTTGCTGGTGAAAATGCTCTATCAATAGGCTTTAAAACGGGAAGAAACTATTGCCCAAGGGTAAAAAGGCATAAATTCCCAACTGGAAAAACTCCCTCCTTAACCCCAACAAGCAAATTGGATCACTAGTGAAAACCTCCATAGCCAATTATGAATCAAAACTAGCCTCCGAAACAAAGGCTAAGCACAAAGCCTTTTTCAATTACATCAGGAAACTCCATGGCAAAGCCCAGGTTTGTTCCAAATTAGTTCTTAATGGTACCACTTAAACTGATCCTGTTGACTTAGACAACGAGCTAGCAGACAAGTTCAGCGCAAACGTCATCCTCCTATCCCCCACCAAAGGCCCATTCGACATCCTCAATACTTGTCCCGCACATCACATCTCCGTAGATAAAGAAGTTATGTACTCACCATAACATTCCATCTGAGTAGGTAATTAATTTGTCTGCAACCTGTGGGTATCGGATCCGATCTCGGATCCGAGCCGGAAGCTTCACAAGCTACAAGAAAAGAGCTCCTAGCTCCTCCCCTACCCATAATCCCCTGCCACTAACTGTATTACCTCAGATCGATTTTGCCCAATCTAAGTCATAACCGCGAAAGAGGTATACTGAAGACTTAACCTCAAGACAGCAAAATTTCAGGTGACCAGAATAAAACCAGAGAAAAGGTTAGGGGGATGGCAGGGGGGGAATGGTTGCAGACAAATGAAGTACCTACTCAGATGGAACGTTATGGTGAGTACAGAACTGCTTTATCTGAAGTAGTTACTTCATTTGCTCTGCAACCTGTGGGACAGAGTCCCCAGCTACCTACACAATAACCTGGGTGGCCTTATGGAAGAATATTCCGAAGCACCGCGGAGCCAAAAGAAGCCCTACTTCTCGATATCATATCAAGTTTATAATGAGAAATGAACGTATGAGAAGAGGACCAGGTAGCTGCTGCACATATGCCGTCCAAGGGAACCCTGGACCAGAAAGCCTGCTGAGGTGGCGATGGACCGGGTAGAATAAGCGTGTATTCCCACAGGAGCGCGTTTGCCCGAAGATACATACCCCTGAAGTATACATTGACAAATCCAATTTGCTAGGGTCACTTTAGAAATGGCCCTTCCCCTGGCTGATTTTGCAAACACAAACTGATCAGACTTGCGAAAATCCTTAGTTCTGTGCAAGTAAAAACGTAGTTGCTTGTGTACGTCCAGTTTGTGCAATATGTACACCCCCTTATTCTGAAAATTTGGCAAGAACACGGGCAAATTGATGGCTATTGGATTCCGAAGCCACCTTAGGTAAGAAAGACGGGTTAGTCCTGAGAGACTCTCTATCCCAGTGAAAAATTAGATAAGGGGGTTTCATACACAGTGCTTGGAGTTCCAAAACCCTCTTGGCAGAAAGTAATAGCTACCAAAAAAGCCGTTTTCCAGGACAAGAATTTTAAAAGAATCGAGGCTGCAGGCTCAAAGGGTGGACTCGTCAGGGCTTGCAAGACTAGTATCAAATCCCATGGGGGCACCACAGTTTTCACAGGAGGCTTCAAGAGAAAGATGACTTGCAAGAAAGTTTTGTATAACTTAGTGGATGCCAATGACCCTAGTCCATCTCCCACATGAAAATGGGAAATGGCTGCTAACTGCACCTTAACCGTACAAGCACTTGCTCCCTGCCGAAAAATCAGCGACAGGAAGTCCAAGATTGTCGGAATAGGAACTCTAAAAGGATCCAGGCCCTTGTCTGTTGCCCAGATGGAGAAGCGTTTCCACTTGCTATTATATATTTTCCTGGTAGCCGGCTTATGAGCCGCTACCAGAATGGCCTTCACTGGTGATGAGATACCAGGAGTCCTTGCCATCAGTGGAACTGGATCAACCAAGCCGCAAGCTTGAGGTTTACCAGGTTCGGGGTTTGACATCCTGCGGGATGTGAAATTAGGTATGGAATGGGTTCCAGTATCCAAGGGGGAGTTAAACTGTGAGACTGCAGGTATGGGAACCAGATCTGGCGAGGCCAGAATGGGGCTATGAGGATAACTTTGCTTCCCAACCGAGAGGCTTTCTGTATGAACTTGGTCATAAGCGGAAGGGGAGGGTAAGCATAAAGAAGACCGGGAGGCCAAGCATGAACTAGAGCGTCTCTGGGAGTCTCCCCCTCGAGGGGAAGTACTGCAAAGTACTCGCTGCATTTTGTGTTTAATGGAGAAGCAAAAAGATCGCAGCGAGGCCAACCCCACTTGCAGAAGATCTGCTTCGCAACTGATGGATTATGAGACCACTCGTACGGAGTGAGAATTATCCAACTCAAGTTTGTCAGCTAAAATGTTGCACCATCCCGAAATGTGCATTCCTACTAGAAAGCAGTTGGTGGATATCGCCCATTCCCACACTCTCATAGCTTCTCGACAAAGGGGATAAGACATGGTTCCTCCCTGTTTATGTACCAGACTACCGACATGTTGTCTGTCTGGATTGCAATAGCCCCCAGAAGTAGAAGGTCGTGGAGAGCTTGCAACACTAGAAGCACCGCCCTCATCTCTAGGACATTGATATGCAGAGCTGTCAATAGGGAAGTCCACATGCCTTGGACGGTTCTGCCTGAACAATGCCCTCCCCACCCGAGGCGAGAAGCATCCGTGGTCAATGTGGCTTGGGGCGGGGGAATCACAAAGGGTCACCCTTACCTCAGCTCTCGAGAGTGAAGCCACCAAAGAAGGGAGTCTCTGCAAACTCTGCTCAGAGGGATAGGAAAGCTTAATGGGTGGAGTAATAACGACCACTGAACCTGGAGGGTCCATTGTAAAATCCGCATTCGCAGGCGTGCATGAAGGGATAGACAGATAGCTGCTGCCATAAACCCTAGTGCCCTCAGGAATAACTCCGCCGCAAGAGCCTGGCTCTGAAGAAGAGTAAGCACCTGAAGCGACAAGCTGCTCAGCCTGTCCGACGTCAGAAAGGCTCGAGAAGTACAGGTATCCAATCTGGCCCCTATGAACTCTAATACTTGTACGGGGCAAAGGAAGGATTTTTGAAGATTCACCAAGATGCCTAGACTCTGGACAAGAGTCAGAGCGTAATCTCTTGCAACACAGAGTTGATGCCTGTTGGCGGCGGTAAGGAGCCAGTCGTCTAGGTACGGGAAAACCTGAATGCCCTAAAGTCTCAGGTGGGCTGCAACCCCTGGGGGCTGAGGTGAGGCCGAACGGAAGAACCCTGAACTGATTACTGGCTCCCAGCCGGAAGCGGAGAAACCTTCTGGATAGTCTGTCCATCAATAAGTGGTAGTACGCAACCTTGAGGTCTATACACCACATCCAGTCTTTCTCCTGCAGCAAGGGGAGAATTGATTGAAGTGTGACCATCCGGAATTTTTCCGTGGGGAGGAACAGGTTTAGAGCGGACAAGTCTAGGATGGGTCTTAGGCCCCTCGTCTTCTTTGGCACAAAAAAGAACCTGGAGTAATAACACAATCCAGACTGATCTGGGGGGATGGGCTGGATGGCTCTTTCTTAGCAACTTCGAAACCTCCGAAGCCGCTGCCTCCCTCTGATCGGGTGGAACATCGGAGAGGCGTCTGCTTGTAGTGGGAAGGCCTAGAAAGGGAATGGAGTAACCTCTGGATATGATCCGGAGCACCCATCTATCTGTCGTAATGGACTCCCAATTTGACAGATGCTCAATCAACCCCCCCCCCCCCGACTGCCTCCAGAGATGGACAGTCAGGTAAGCCCTCAGGGCTGCTGCGCAGGTCTGTCCGAGAAAGGCTCTCTAGACCTGAAATTACGCGGCCCCTTCTGACTCTTGGCCGGCGTCCACCTTGTCTTTCTCTGCCTCTGTAGGACGAGGGGTCCGAAGACGGATGGGATTGCTGAGACTTGTGGAACCACAACTTCTTTTGTCCCCTCTGATTCCTTGAGAAGGATCGTTGGGGATGAGAGAAGCGGACCCCGACGGCAGACGGCGTCTTCCCGTCCTCCTCACTTTGGACCAGCGTTTCGCGAATGGTCTTGCCAAAAAGCGAAGACCAGTCAAAGGGCGCATTCGCAAAGGGCGCCTTGAAGGGTTCCACAAAATCGCAAAGGCGGAGCAAGGCATGACGCCGCAAGACTATCCCAGCTCCGCTGGCCCTCACGGCTCCCTCCGTTGCATGAGAGATTAGCCGCATGGACGTGTTAGAAATGGATTTTAGAGTGGCCATACGAGTCAAACACCTGCTTGTCCTCGACCGACATGGACTACGGGGGAGCTACAGCATATTACTTAATCAAGTCTCACTGTAGCCTAATGTTATGTGCCATATAATTCAGCGCCCTCACTGAGAAGGTCGCTGACGCAAACATCCGCTTCCCAATGCAGTCCAGCGCTAGAGATTCCTTATCCGGCGGGTGGACCGAAAAACACTCTTGGGTGAGTTCTCTCCGTGGCAGACGCCACCAACATGGCATCGACCGGAGACCCCTTGGCCCAGGACTGTATCTGATGGGGGGCTAATGACTTTGTCAGGCCATCCCAGGATTGGCTCCACGGTGTCGGGCTCCTTCCATGCCCTGGTAGTAATAAGGTCTACCAGGGGGTCAGCAGGAGGGAACACCCAGGAGGAAGATGGGCCTGCCTCAAACGCCTCCAGGAAGACTGATTCGTCCGCGGAAGATTTTTGGGCAGACCACCCCCTTCTAATACGCAACATCTCCATGATGTCTCCAATGGAGACATCCTCTGGGGGGTGACCTTGGGGAACCTTCCTTTTCATCCAAATCCGTGTCTGTGGTGACGGACTCAGGGGAGGCCAGGTGTCTCCTTTTACACCTCCGTTTACGAGGGACCTCCTCGGTGGGACTGTCTGAGGAGGGCTCGTCAACTGCTTCCTGTTCCTCCACGGGAACGGGCTGGATGGGCTGGGCAGGCTGTCCCAATGGACAGATGACGGAGGAGAGACCCATATGCAGCGGGGGTGAGGGAGGATCCGAAGCCCGGACCGGGGAACTGGAGGATCTCGACAGCACCCTCTCCACTCCCGGAAAACTGATGGAGAACTACTCTACCCAGGCTCCGAGAGCAATCTCCTCGGCTCCGAGGTAGGGACCGGAGTCTGAGCCAATGCGGTCGGATCCGAGAGAGAAGTGAACTCTGATCCGAAACACTCGATGGCTTGGTCGGCGAAGAGACTGGAGGTATCGGCACCGATGAAACCCCGGCTCCGAAAGGGCCCAGATCCGATGACTCCAAAACCTGAAAACGGGTTGGAGAAGGAGTGATCGGAGCAAAGACAGAGGTCGCACTCCGCCCCTGGGGGGGGTGCAAGAGCACCATCTGCATTTGGGTCTGCAGGAATCGTGGCATCATCCGATCCATATCGGCGTCGGTGAGGCTTCTGGTCGACCTAGAAGAAGTCTTCGAGGCAGGCCGGGAGGGTCGCCTCGACAACCTCGAGGGAGACCGGTAACCGGCGAAAAATGAGGCGAACGGAGCGTAGAGGGGGAGGATCCGGAAACCCAAGAGGGAGAGCTAGCTAGCTTAGATGGCGGGGCTGAGGGTTGAGTCTCAGCCCGCCTTTTATGAGACCCATGTCTCTCCTTATCCTTGTGCCTCTTCGCTAGAGAGGAAGAGGCACCAGAGTCCCCCGAACTCAAGCCCGAAGCGGGAGATTGAGTCCCCGGTTGAGCGGGGGGAACGGAAGGCACTGGGGATGTGGAGACAGCCTGAGCCTTGGCGGGAGAGGAAGAAGCAACTGAATCCTGGGGAGGCAAGCCCGCCAGGATTAGCTTATTCTTCCTGTCCCTAAGTGCCCGGGGATTAAAGGCTGCACAGATTTGGCAGTCTGTTGATAAATGAGCCACCTCCAGGCATAAAACGCACTGAGTGTGGCCATCAGCAGGGGAGAGCTTATGGTCACACTCAGTACATTTTGAAAAAATGGCCTTGGGCCCTTCAGCCATTCTCTACCACAACGCACGCACACCCAAACACTAAGTGTGTGTGGGGGGGACAAAAACTAACACTACACACACAAAAAAAAAAGGGAAACTATTTAGTAAACTATACTGGCTATGGGTTTCTAAACACACACACACACACACACACACACACACACACACACACACACACACACACACACACACACACACACACACACACACACACACACACCAATCAACACTAATAAAAAGCTTTTCTGAGAAAAAAGGAACAATCTCACCAGTCAGCTAAGGAGCTCTTCAAAAAGTAGCTGTCTACAGCCATGGCAAAAACAATGAGGTAACACAGTTAGTGGCAGGGGGTTATGGGTAGGGGGAGGAGCTAGGTCATCAATCTTGCAGCTTGTGAAGCTGCCGGCTGGGATCCGAGATCGGATCCGATACCCACAGGTTGCAGAGTAAATGAAGTAACTACTTCAGATCTAAGTGTTAAAGGCCCTATCCAAGGCAAAGAACAAAGCTTCCATGGGACCTGACAGCATCCCAGGCTGCATTCTGCACCATCTCCAGCAGGAACTAGCCTTGTCATCAAGCACCCTATTCAAACAAAGCCTAAATACAGGTTTCATTCCAGCAGTGGACAAAGTACAGTTGTGTACGCTTACCATAAATGTAGATGTTAAGAGTATAGTCACTGTTGCAGTCATTACATTTGGGTTATCCTGCTGGCAGGTTGCCCTCAGTCGGCCTGAATTCCAAAGTCTAGGGTCCTACGTCGGTTGCTGTCGCCTCTTCCCTGACGTCAAGTCATCAGGGGTATAAAAGATGCAGCAGACACCATTTTATTCAGTTTTTCTTGCCCCAGATGTCAGGTGCCTCCGAAAAGGTAGGCTAAAATTATGTAAATAAAACATACATGCACCAAAATAAACTTTACCTTCATCTATAAGCAAATACACCACCCAGGTTGTATAGATTACAGAAGTAAAGATAAGTTCCAAAGGTTGGACTTGGTAAGTCAATGCTGTGTCCCATAAAGTCATGGCTTGTCTGCACAGGGGATAAGAATGAGTGCCCCCCCCGCTTATGTACCACATGACCGTGGTTTTGTCTGTATCAGTAGTTGTCCCAGATGAAGTAGGTCCTTGAAGGCTGTCGGGGAATTTTGAACAGCTAGCATCTCTTTTTGATCGCTATGCAGATGCTTTTGGTTTGAGAACCAGGTGCCCTGAATGCCTCTTCCTGCCATGTGTGCCCCCCAGGCATAATCTGAAGCATCCGTCGTTAGGCTCTGCCTGGCTGGGGGTAGTGAAAATGGCAGTCCCTTGTTTTGGTGACAAGCCTTTGTCCACCATCGAAATTCCTGTTGCAGGCAGGGAATTAGAGTAATCATTGTTTCCAGACTGTGGCAATGTTGTGTCCCGACACTTTTTAGGTACCAATGAATTATCCTCATATGCAGTCTTGCATAAGGAATTAGTAAGATGCAGGATGCCATGAAGCCCAAAGCCTGCAGAATTTTTCTTGCAGATAACTGGGCCTTTGTTGCCATTTCCTTGAAATAGGTAGACAGTTGTCTTTGTTTGTCTGGAGTGAGATAAGCCATCCGGGCAGTTGTATTTAAGCTTGCACGCAGGAATATTATCTCTTGAGAGGGTACTAGTTTTGATTTCCTTTTGTTGACTGTGTACCTAGGCATGTCAAAAGTCTTATCATAAACATCAGATGCTATAGTAGAATGTCCTTGTTCTCTGCTTGTATGAGGCAGTCGTCCAAGTAAGGATATATCTGTATTCCTCTGTCTGCAGTAAGCAATTACTGGTGCCAGGCACTTTATGAAGACCCCGGGTGCATTAGATAAGCCAAAGGGCAGTGCAGAGAATTGGTAATGCTTTGAGCCAGCCTTCAATCTGAGGTATCTTCTGCATGACTGTCTTGATTGGGGCATGCAGGTATGCCTCTTTTAGGTCTAAAGTCACAAGCCAAGCTAGAAGCTGTTGTGAGGTCAACATCTTGAATTCTGGTATATCCAGGAAAGTGCTTAGAATAGATAGGTCCAGCATTGGTTTCCATGCTTTGTCCTTTCTGGGTACCAATAACAGTCTTGAGTAAAAATCCTTGTCGCTGCTCTTGCTGTGGTACTTGTTGAATAGCCCCCATGTCCATGAGGGCTGCGACTTGTTTTTGAGCCTCTGCCCGTTAATTTTTTGGCAGGTCTGGCCAACCATTTGCCCTTGGCAGGGTATGGAAATGAAACTTGCAGCCTTGTGACACTGTCTAGAACCCATTTGTCCTGTGTTATAATGTGCCAATTGAGAAACAATTGCTAGTTTTTCCCCTAAGGGTGCTGCCAGAAAATAAGTGCTTGGTGCAGGCAGGAGGAAGTCATTGGGACTGTTTCCTGTATGATTGTGCTTTGACTTCTCCACCTATGGAGGTAGAAGTACTCCACTGCTTAGGCCTGTAGGATCCTTGCAGCTGTGATCTGCCTCTAGGGCATCTGGATATGCCCCTTTGAGATCTGTCTGAGAATGGAAAGGACCAATTCTTTGTAGGCCAGTGTCTGCTAAATCTAGATGGCTGTACCTGTAAAAAATCCTTGACTGTTTGCATAGATTTAGCCTTGTCCTCCATTTTCTTTAACACCTCTTCTGCCTTAACACCAAACAAGGTATCATGTTGTAAAGGAGCATCTAATAATTTTGCTTTAACATGGTCAGGCAGAGTTTGTTCCTTTAACCAAGCATGCCTCCTTAAGACAGACCCAGTAACAGCAGCCCTGCAGGAGGCCTCCAGAGAATCAAACCCACATTGCAAGGTATGCTTTCCAACTTGTTCAGCTACATGCAATAAATCCTGCATTTCTTTCTTTTCTGCACAATCAGAATTTGCCATCATTTTCTGTTTAAGCAGTGTCATGATATATTGCTGATATTTGAGCATATGAAATTGGCAATTTAAGGACCTTATAGCCAAAGTAGCAGATATGTAAACCTTTTTCCCCATCTATCCAGCGCCCTAGAATTCCTGTCAGAGGGGGTAGGGATTTTTGTAGTAGAAGCCTTGACCCCTTTTTGGACACTGAGAAATAGTTTCTGGGTCTGCAGCAGGGTTTTTGAAAAGGAATTTATGAGAGAGTCAGGGACCCTGTAGTATCTGTCCGGCTTAACAGGAGCTGGAGGTAGAGAGTCAGGGGTCAGACTAGACTCTGAGAACACATCTACAATGTCCAACACAGGTGGAACAGCTAGAAGCCTGTGTTGAGGTAGTAAAAGGAAGTCTCTGAGCCTTTTCTTAGATTCTGAAAAATCTTGGCTCTCCCAGTGGAAGTGCTCCCTCACAGTATGCAAGGTTTCCCCAAAAGAGTAGTCCTCAGGACGAGCGGCTGAAGGAATCGATTCTTCAGCATCAGAATCCTCATTGGGGGAAGAGAATATTCCTGATCAGAAGAAATGGAAACCTGATCTGAAGATTCATAGTCCGTCTCTTGCCTAGGCCTCTTAGGAGGGGGATGGGAACCCCTGATCAAGGTAATTAAGTCTTCGGCCATTTTGAGCATCTGTGTTTTTTTGGGGGGCATGGAGGCCTATCCTTGTGGCTGGTGAACTTGTTTTTTTGCCTTTAAAGATGTTTTAGTCTTTGAAGTCGGTTTTATTTATAATTGTTTAGGTCTGAATACACCCTCAGAAGCCGATGCCTGCTCAGCGGCTCCGGACCCATCTGAGAGAATAACCTCCAGGGCTCCAATACCTTGAGCTTCCAGCGGCCTGGCCAACTCGACGTTGGAGTCGGTAGCGGCCTGCGACTAAAGTAGCGGGCGTCAGGGACTGCGAAAGCGCCTCACTGAGAACTGGCGACTTGCTTAGGAGAAGCTTTGCCGATTTTGGACCTCAGTTACCTGTATTTCTTTTCTTTGCGTTTTTTGTGAACTCCAGTAGTCAGATGGCTATCAGACTACATTGTATAATTAAATCTTCGCCCAAAACAGCTTAATGCAAAATCATACCGAAGCTTAATAGTGCGTTGGTTAAATGTAGCACAAAACTGACAACTAGCAACATCATTGCCAGGGCATAGGCAAGGAATACAGTAAGAATTAAAGTCCTTATGAGGTATTTTCTTCCCACAAGAAATACAATTGTTAACTTTTTATGACATCAGTCTGGAGCAAGAAAAAAGTTTGCCCAATGGAGTACTTAGCTTTTAATAAAGACTTCGGATGTGAAACTCTAACACGAAAATTTCAGGAGTCAGCCGACCGGCACTTGCGAACTGCTTCTGCTTCTGGCACCGCGCGGCAAGAAAGACTGAAAAAACGGCATTGGCTGCATCTTTTATACCCCTAACGACTTGACGTCAGGGAAGAGGCGACAGCAACCAATGCAGGACCCCAGACTTTGGAATTCAGGCTGACTGAGGGCACCCTGCCAGCCGGATAACCCAAATGTAATGATTGCAACAGTGAAACACGAACAACATCTGCAGTCACCCCTTTGCACAAAAATGGTACTACTGACCCTGGCAACTATCACCCCATTAGCTTGACAAGTCTGATCTGTAAGGACATGGAGCATATTATTATGGACTTCAAACAAGGACACAAGAAATCTCCAATCACTTAACCCCCACCTAGTTCGGTATCATCAAGGGCAGATCTTGCCTGTTGAACCTGCTTGATGTTTTTTAGACCAACACCAAGGCACTGGATGATGGAAAGTCAGTACATACATCTTACCTTGACCTGGCCAAAGCCTTAGACACAATCCTCCATTCGGGCATCAAAAAGCTAACAACTTGGCATAAATCACTAACTCATCAGGTGGGTGGCCACCTGGCTCACCAATAGAACCTACAAGGTCAAAATAGGTGCCTCCACCTCGCACAGACCTGTCACTAATGGTGTTCCCCAGGGATGTGTACTGGGACTCCTTACTGTTTACCATCTACTTCTCATAGGTCCAAGCAAAGACAAAAGGCCTGTGGCTGAACAAGTCTGCAGATGAGTACGTTGGGTGCTGTCATTGACTCCCCAAATGGATGTTAACACACAAGAGGGTCTTAATGCAAAAAATGACTGGTGCCAAAGTCATGGCCTTAAGTTAAATGCAAAAAAAAAAAAATGCATCATACCATTTAGCAGGAAGGAAAAAAAAACTGCCTCTATTGATAGGCACATCAATGGCAACCCCCTAGGCACACACAATGTGGTTAGAGACCTAGGTACACCGGTTGACAACAATCTCACATTCGACCATGTAGTTGGCAGTGGTCAGAAAAGCTTTTTACTTGGGTCATCTCACAAGTAAAGGGACTGCATCCAGACAAAAGGAGATTACTTCTCTGTACTCCTCCCTCATTAGGTCAATAATCGAGTACAATGCCCCATTTGCTATGTACCGCTCTAAACACTTGCACCAACTGGAAAAGCCACAGAAAGATTTCACAAAGAATCCATGGCCTCCAATATCTGTTCTATGTAGAGAGGCTCCAAACACCATCACTCTACTCGGTATCGTACAAATTGCTGAAAGGTTATCTGTGTCACCTACAAGACAATTTCGCACCTTCCTCTATTAGAGTTGCCCCATATCCACAAGTCTAACTCTTTGTGCATTACCCAATCAAAAGGCCTAAATCAAATGTGACATTAACAAAAGCTGCAGGAGAGACAGGTTTGTCTCGCAGAGGCTGCCCAGTCTCTGGAATAGACTCCCCATACACGTTAAAGTACATCACTCACCCTCTTCAATCACAACCTTGAGTGGATGGGAAATGACAACTCTGTCCCAGGGGTTCTACCAGTGTCCTTCACTGACAGGGATGACAGCTGCTGATTGAAATATCTTTTTTGGGGATAAACTCTTGGCTAGGCTTGTAAGCAGCCATTAGCCTAGCAATCTCCTATGATCCTACAGTTGCAGCTGCAAGCAAGTCACTGACGGGCACTTTTTGCAAATGCTGTTGAAGTTGAAATTGTCCTAGTAGACTAACCCTAAAACTTTGATTGTAAAGACAAATCTCTTGATTTATAAAGAAATAAAATGCAGTCTAACCATTTTGATAGGGTTACTTTAAGTACAGATTTGTCCAAGTATTGTCTACTCTAGAAGGATATAAACAGCTGATACGATTTTCTGAAGCTCTTAGGACAATGGAGATGGAACTGAGCTAAGTAATGCACAGTAAGATCGCCTTTGTAGGTAGAATTTGGAAAGACTGGCAAATCAATCTGCTGGTTCAAGTTAGATTCTGAAGCTATTATGGGGAAAAATAAAGTGTTTCCTTCGAGTGACACACTGTTCGTGTGAAAAATAAGGAAAGATTTGTAAGAGTGCATCTGCAATTCTGATGAAAGCTTTGCAAGTGTAATGGCAACCATGAAAAGACTTTTCCATGACAAACATTTTATCTACAGATGCTGCTGGCTGAAAGTTTTTGGATTGGTGACAATAGTAAAACAGTAAAATACCAGGGAGGGACTGGATCATATAAACTGGGGATCTCAATAAAAAGATTCCTCTAAGAAAGGCTTTGGTCACTGAGGGAAGCAATAGATGCATCGTGCCCAAAGTGAAAATTTGAAATGACTGCTAATTGACCTTTTACAGTAGAAAAACTTGAGGCAGCCCTGAATAGTTCTGATAGACCAACTTCAAAATTTCAGGTAAGCAAGGGTACTAAAATAGAGGCTAGCCCCTTTTAAGAGGCCAAAATAGAAAAACGCTTCAATTTGCGTTTGTAAATCTTCTTGGTTGAATCTATTTGAGAAGATACAAAATGGACTACGGGGGGGCTGGCATTTATGGCAAACTGTAGAAACCATGTGGTCAGTTTTAAGGCCTTGAGATCTGGTAGAGGTTGCCTCGAAAGGTGACTAAGGAGACCTGGAAATGAATCCAAAATCCATGGTGGGTTTACCAGATGATGCCAAAGAAAGGGTAACCATACCTACAAAGGCCAGAAGGGGGCTATGAGGTTTACCCTGGCTTTTCACTCCATAGCTTTCTGAAAGAACTTGGTGATGAGGGGAATTGGCAGAAGAACGTAAAGACCTGGGGGCCAACGATGGATTATAACTTCTCACAGTGACTATCCCCGTGGAAAGATGAGGGTGAAGTAACTTCTGAATTTGTTGCCGAGGCATTAAGCAAAAAGGTTGCAGCAAAGTTAGCTGCAGCAACTGAAAACCTCAGATGCTACTGCTTTGCTGAGACACTACTCGAGGCAATAGTGCAGTTCTACTCAGAGTGGAAGAATGCTGAACTACACAGGTACGTGCCTTGCTACCAGAAAGAAATTTGATGAGATTGCCCACTTCCAAACTCTCATGGCTTCAAGTTAAAGATGGTATGCGCAAGTTCCACCTTCTTTGTTTATGTACAAAGCCACCAACATGTCACATTGGATGGCAATCCTATATCCTTGGGTAGGAGGATCTGAAAAGCATGTAACTTAAGGACTACCACCCCTCACCTCCAAGACACTGATGTGAATGCTTAGCCTCTATTGATAACCACATTCCTTGAACTTTCTTCCCTTCAAAAAGGCCCTGCCTACATACCCAAAAAGGAAAGAGTCTGTGGCGACTGGCTTTGGCAGCAGGACAACAGGGTCTGCCCTGAACAACTGTGTTGAACAAAATCCACCACTAATATAGTCTCTGCAGACCTGAATCAAGCAAATCTCAACATGAAGAGGATGTAGGTTTTGTGACCATTACACTGGTAATGTCCATTGTAGAACTCATATGGCATCTGGCCAAAGGAGCCAGAGTTATAGAGGAAGCCATTAGACCTAAAAAAAAAAAGCTGTAGAATGAATTCAGCTTAGGACCGAGGCGGTTTCATTACTTCGAGGGCTAAAGGCCTTAAAGATTTGACTAGTGTAAGTTTTGCTATCTGATGTACAGTGTCTATGTGGCAGCTTATAAATTCTATGGTCCGAGAAGGGGAGAGCCGACTTTTAAGTTTATTAAAATAACCCTGCGAGTTCCTAGATATAGAAAGAATGATGTGTTGCAATAATAGACCCTGGAGGTAGCAGTTAGAAGCCAATCTTAATACAGGAAGACCTGGATTCCTTGTAGCCTGAGGTAAGCTGGAACAGCTATCATCTTTGTCAACACCCCTAGGGGCTGTGGTAAGACCAAATGGCAGCACCCTGAACAGTGATGGGCTTCACCCTGAACAGACAGTGAAAGGCTTTCAGCCAGAAACAGAGTAAACTCCTGGACTGCCAATGGATCTTAATATACCAGGTGTCCGGAAGATCGATGGAGCACATCCAACCATCCTTCCTTAGCACAGGTAGAATGGGCTGTGCTGTAATCATCTGGAATTGTGTACATACTGACTCATACTGCTGAGATCCAGTGCTGGTCTGAGGTTGCCTTTTTTTTGGAACTATGAAGAACCTTGAATAGACTCTGGACCCTTGCTGATCTTGAAGGACCAGCAGGATGACTTTTACCCAGCCACCTTAAAACCTCTTATGCTGCAGATTCCAACTGATCGGGCAGCATATCAGGAATCTTGTTTTGTCTTTGGAGATTCTAGCAATACTACATAACCTCTGGTAAGGATCCTTAGCACCCAAGAATTGGGAGTTATATTTTACCATGCTAGATGGTATAAGGAAAAGCTTCCCCTGACTACCTCCAGAGTGCAGCAGTTGGGCAAATGTTCAGGGACACTAAAGTTTCTCTGTGAAAGGTCCACGGAAACCTAGGTTCTGTAGACAGACGCTACCCCAAGGGCAAGAGCCCATAGAATTACCTCCACCTCTGAAAGTCCCGTCTTCAGTAGTGACTAAGTGAGAACCTTGTAATTTCTTGAAGCACATTTTTCATCCACCTTTCATGCTAGGAAAATTATCTGAGATGAAAGACAGATTCCTACGCCAGACAAGGTTAGCCAACTCCTGATAACAGTTTTCTTTACCTTTGGTGCAAATAAGGTAGAACAGTTAAAGGGGACATTTATGATGCACATCTTAAAGCTTCACTTGAAGTCACAGAGCCTCATCTAAGTATGACGTGCTGACTACCCGTGCTGTGCCATCTGCTGCATTAGATAGCAAACTCATGACCGCACTCGAGGAAGACTGTAGGATAGGATAACTGGGTAACCACAGTTTTCTGGATATCACGAGGGAACTTAACTTGAAAACTCCTTGATCAAATCCTGGTTGAAACATGTTAGGTGCCCTAGGTATTTGCACTCCAAGCGCCAAACTGTTGCTGAAATGCAAGTCTGTTTTCCCAGTCTGTCCAATGCCCTAGACTCCCTGTTAGGAGGATGAACACAGTAACTTGCTTCAGATAGTTCCTTTTTTGTGGCTGCTGCTACCACCATTACATCTTAAGGGAGACCCTTGGCCCAATGTTTTCTGTCTTTGGGAGCAACTAAAATTGTATTTATTTTTTTCGGGATACCCTGCAACATCAGGTTTCTCCCAGAACTTTTATGCGATATCAATTAAGGAGTCAGGACGTGGGACCACCCAGTGATGTTGAAGGATTGGACTCAAACTTTAAGAAAAAAAGACTCACCAGAACGTGGTTCAGTGGACCATCCCACACCTCTGTTTCATTAATTCTAGGATGTCTCCAAAGGACATGTTTTTGGGGGGTACTTTGCTGAGTCTTCTCCATCTAAGTTGGTGTCTTCTGTGACTGACTCAGGAGAGGAGTCAATATACTTTTGCTTGCAAGTCCTCTTCCTAGATGTGTCTTGGGACTTCAAAAGGAGACACTAGAGAGACATGACACTCAAATGACAAGCGATCTCAAAACTAAATTAGATCCATCTGCCCCTTTTCACCACAATGAGAGGAAGGAGGAGCAGCGTTCAGAGAGAGTGTGGATGGATCTGAACTCTGAGCACACACTTGTCTTGGTCCTGCCTACTCATAATATCTTCCACTCTACATTAGTACCAGAGATCAAGATTGGCTAAAAATTGCAATTTATAGGAATGAAGATGTAAAGACTAGGTACTAGCTAGTCAGAACACACTGAAGAAAAGAATCAAACTCTGAAAAGACTGTTTACAGAGTGCAAGTGAGATCCATTCAGTCACCAAAAGGTGTTAACTTGGAAGGAGGCAAGAGGGAGGGAGGTTGAACAAGACTTACGGCAAGTACACAACTTTTTGCATTAAATGTCTATTTTCACCAGATTCAAAATGATAGATTCCCAAGCTGTTTTCACCTTGGTGGCATCACAGAAGTTAGTTCCTTACAACGGTGAAACAAACGGAAGAAGGTGCTCTAGATTCTACATCCAGTTTATACTGACACA
Organism: Protopterus annectens; assembly: GCF_019279795.1. Classification (NCBI taxonomy): domain Eukaryota; kingdom Metazoa; phylum Chordata; order Ceratodontiformes; family Protopteridae; genus Protopterus; species Protopterus annectens. The sequence continues at coordinate 77,885,260 of NC_056730.1, read as the reverse complement.
AAAGGTGTGCACTGTAGACCAAACTGCAGCAGCACAATTATAATTGATATGAAGTCTGTTCATAACGTGTGTTTAAGTGGCTATTGCACTTGTGCAATAAGCTTTAGGTTTTGTTTAAGGGATAACCCTTTTTGCATACACAAAAGAAATACAATATGATCATCATCTTGAACTGCCAACTTAGAAAGTGAGTTGCCCAATTTATCAATATAAAAAGCAAACTATTAAACTTCCTGAAGTGTTTTGTTCTGTGAAGGTAGAATCCTAAGTAGATAAACATGTAGCCAGTGTGGAATGTATTCCCCTGGTTGGGAAATCTTGGGAAAAAATGCTGGTAGAGTAGCTGATTGGATTAAGTTTACCTCAGATGCCACCTTAGGCAAAAATTAGAAGTTATGTACCTACCATAACGTTCCATGTTAGTTGTCTTCTCTCGCCTTCTTTCTTGCTGGATGGGTTCGGAGCCGATCCTCGGCTCCGACTCGGCACTTGCTTAGCTTGAGAACTCCTTTTACCAGCTCGAGGCAACCCTATATCCCATGATGCAAGGCGGGACTACCTCAGATCTCGTTTGGTAGCTAACAATACCCTGCTAAATGAAAGACTAACCTAGTAGAACTAGGAAAACAAGTTCTTAATAAATAAACTCTTCTAATGAAGACTCAGGAGAGAAAAAAAAACCTGAGAAAGAGAAGACCTTCAAGATCCGTCCAGGCCAGGGGGAAGGAGGGAGGGACGCAAGAAAGAAGGCGAGAGAAGACAACTAACATGGAACGTTATGGTAGGTACATAACTTCTAAATGTTAAGTTGTTAATCTCGCCTTCATTCTTGCTGGATGGGACCGCGTCCCTAGCACCTGTATCCCGGGTGGCTCAATGGAACAGACTCTTGAGAACTGTGGAACCAAAACTGGCTCTGTCCCTGGAGGCCAAATCTAATTTGTAATGAGAGACAAAGGTATGAGGAGTGGCCCAAGTAGCTGCTGCACAAATGGTATCAATTGGTAGCCTATCCTGAAAGGCTATAGAAGTGGACAGGTTCCTGGTTGAGTGTGCCTTCGGTTTAGAGGGTAGTTGTTTGCCTCTGAGCGAATACACGTAAGAAATGGTGGAAGATAACCATCTGGATAAGGTCACTTTAGATACTGGGAGACCTTTCCTATTTTCTGCATAGGAGACAAATAATTGGTCTGATTTCCTGAATTGTTTAGTTCTATGCAAATAATACCCGAGCTGACGATGGACATCCAAAAAATGAAGCTTTTGTTCAGCTTTGTCAGAATAATTCGGGAAAAAAACTGGTAGATCGATGGATTGATTAATATTAGTTTGAGAAATAACTTTGTGGAGGAAAGATGGATTTGTTCTCAAGGATACCCTGTCCTTGTGAAAAACCAAGTAAGGGGGACGGATGCAGAGAGCTTGAATCTCGGATAACCTTCTTGCTGAAGTGACAGCCAGTAAGAATATAGTTTTCCAGGTCAATAACTTCAAGGAGCATGAAGCAGACGGTTCGAAGGGTGGTAAAATCAAGGATGCTAACAATACATTCAGATCCCATTGTGGAGGAGGATGCTTTATTGGAGGCTTAAGTAGAAAGACTCCTCTCAGAAAAGCTTTGCATAGTCTATGTGACATGTTACGATCTTGCAAGCCAACATATTTGGAAATAGCTGCCAATTGAACTTTGACTGTTGATGAAGAAGATCCTGACTGAAAAACTTCAGCCAGAAATTCTAAAACAGAATGCACAGGTGCAGTAAAGGGATCAATGTGCTTGGAGTTTGCCCAAAGGGAAAAACGTCGCCACTTGCTAGCATAAACAGTTCTGGTGGACGACTTCAAAGAAGCTATCAAGATATCTCTGACAGGATCAGAGATCATAGGAAGCCTGGCTAGGGAAGGAAGTGGAGCAACCAAGCAGTGAGGTTGAGAGAACGAATGGCCCGGTGCTGTTGACCCGATTGGTGGATCAGAAGATCAGGAACTGGGTCCAGATGCCAAGGCTGCACCAGGAGATGACGATGCAGAGTCGGAAACCAAATTTGTCGAGGCCAGTAAGGGGCAATGAGAATCAACTTGGCCCTCAAAACGGTAGCTTTCTGAATGACCTGTGGAATCAAGGGGAAAGGAGGAAAGGCATACAGAAGTCCCCGGGGCCAATCCTGGGTTAGAGAGTCTCTCAGGGGTTGGCCTGGTAGGGGAAAGAGGGTGAAGAAGTCGGGGCATTTGTTGTTTTGGGGTGCAGCAAAAAGATCGCAACAAGGGGTGCCCCACTTCAGAAAAATCTGGTCCACTATTGATTGATTGAGAGAGAGACCACTCATGAGGCATGAGAATGGCTCTGCTCAGCCTGTCCGCTAAGAGGTTGGACCTGGCGGGGATGTGCGTTGCTATCAGAAACCGATGAGAGGAGATTGCCCATTGCCAAAGTCTGAGAGCTTCTCGACACAAGAGATAGGACTTGGTCCCGCCCTGCTTGTTGATGTACCAGACCACAGACATGTTGTCCGTTTGAACTGCAATAGTCCCTGCGGGAAGAAAGTCGTTGAGGGCTTGCAACGTTAAAAGCACCGCTCTCATCTCCAGGACATTTATGTGCAGATGGTATTCTATGGGGTGCCACGTCCCGTGGACCATCCTGCCCTGATAATGCCCCCCCCCACCCGATCAGAGAGGCATCCATGGTGACTGTGGCAACCGGAGGAGGGGGAAGAAATGGTCGGCCCTGATGAAGAAGAGGGGAAGATAACCACCAGGTTAGATGAGTCCTGCACGATTGTGTTACTAAGATTTTGTGTCTCATAGGAAGGCGCTGGAACGACCACTGAGTGAATAACATCCACTGCAGAAGACGCATGTGGTAGCGAGCCAATGGTAGAAGAACAATGGCCGCAGCCATAAGCCTAGAACTTTCAGAATCAATCTGGCTTTGACTTTGCTGCTCTGCAATAAAATTCAAACGTATTTTTGGATGTCCAGAATTCTCTGATCTGTTAGTCTGGCTAACAAACTGACGGTGTTTAATTCTGCGCCTATAAAGGTGATAGATTGGCAAGGCAGCAGAGAAGATTTTTCGAAATTCACTGATATTCCCAACCTTTTGCAAAGCTGCAGAGTGTAGTCTCTGCTCTGGAGAAGCTGATGCTTGGTGGTAGCGGAGAGGAGCCAGTCATCTAAATAAGGAAACACCTGGAATCCTTGACGTCTAAGATGAGCTGTGACCACTGCCATGCATTTGGTAAACACTCTGGGGGCTGAAGTGAGGCCAAAGAGCAGGGCTCTGAATTGATAATGACTGGTCCCTAGCCGAAAGCGGAGAAACCTCCTGGAGCGCCTGTGTATCTTTATGTGATAGCACGCGTCCTGAAGGTCTATCGAGCACATCCAGTTGTCCTTGCCCAGAAAGGGCAGAATGGACTGAAGCGTGACCATCCGGAATCTTGCCTTCTTGACAAATCTGTTTAGATTGCTCAGGTCTAAAATTGGTCTCCAATCTCCCGTCCTTTTTGGGACCAAAAAGACTCTTGAGTAGACGCCGGATCCTACTTGGTCTGCTGGAACAGTCTGGATGGCTCTTTTTTCTAGGAGCTTTGAAACCTCCTGTTCTGCCAAATCCCTCTGACCGGGTGAGATGTCTGGAAGGGATTGGTGAGGTACGGGATACCTTTCGAAGGGGATTTTGTAACCCTCGGATATGATCGACTGTACCCATAAATCTTGTGAAAGGGAACGCCAGGCCACTGGGTACAGCGAAATCCTTCCCCCGACTGCCTCCAAGGGTGGACAGTCGGGCAACACCTCAGGGATGCTGAAAAGGCTTCTCAGGAAGAGACTCCCTGTTGCCCTGGTTCTGAGGACCCCCTCTGCCTCTAGGGCGGCGTCTATTATTGTTACCCCCTCTGCCTCTGGGGGTAAACTGACCACGTGTGTCCGGCGCTGCTCCTTGGGCTTTACGGAACCACATCTTTCCTCCTTTCTGACCCTTGGGATAGGGTCTAGAAGGGGTGGAAAAATGGACTCCAACGGCAGAAAGAGTTTTGCCGTCTTGCTCACACCTGGTCAAGGTTTCCTTCACCTGAGGTCCGAACAAAGCCGAACCGTCAAAGGGGCTATTGGTGAAGGACGCCTTAAAGGGGTCCACAAAATTACAAAGCCGCATCCAGGCTTGACGTCTAAGAGCCACTCCTGTGCCTGCGGCTCTGCTCGCTCCATCGGCTGCATAGGATATGAGCCGCATGGAGAAGTTGGTTAAAGAATTTAGGATTGCTAGCTGTGAGGCAATCTTGTCTTGAGCCCCAGCAGCTGAAGGATCCTGAACCACTTCACCTAGTTCCTTGAGAATATCTCTTTGAAGTCTGGTGAAATGACAAAGGTAGTTCAGCGAACGCATAGCAAAGGTCGCTGAAGAAAACATCCGCTTGCCATACCTGTCTATGGTCCTAGAATCTTTGTTAGGAGGATGGACAGGCACTGAAGGATCCGCAAGTTCCTTCTTGGTGGCCGCCGCCACCACCATAGCATCCACAGAGACGCCCTTAGAAAGAAACTGCTTGTCTGAAGGGGCCGTAATAAATTTGGATGGTCTCCTGGGGACCGGTTCCACAAAATCTGGAGCTGCCCACGCCTTCCGAGCCACTACCTGCATAAGTGGGTCGAAAGGCGGAGACACCCAGGAGGTGGAGGGTCGGGATCCAAAAGCCTCCAGGTATACCGACTCATCCTCAGAGGGGTCCAATGGAGGGCCAATTCCCCCTCTGTTTGAGGAGCTCAAGGATGTCTGAAAAGGAGACATCCTCAGAGGGGGACTGTAGGGAACCCTCCGACTCATCCAAGTCGGTATCAGATGTTGTAGACTCAGGGGAGTCTGTGTGTTTCCTCTTACACGTCCTCTTCCGAGGGGGTTCCCCTGCAGGATCAGGAGAAACCTCGGAAGAGGAAGTCATTCCCAATGGGGAAACCTGGGGCGATGGATCCCTGGGCCTGAGAGCAAGAGGCTGGCAAGAGACATCCACAGGCACCGAAGAGGGAGGAGCTAAAGGGATGGCCCGTTGACCTGGCACAGGTGCCAGGACACTCCTCATCACCTCAAAGGCTCCTCTCCCCGGGAGGCCAGAATATTCCCGTTCCGAAGAAATAGGAATTCCCGGCTCCACAGAGAGAAGGCTCTGAGGCCGATGTCGGTGCCGAGCTTACCAAAGCCGAAGCCCCGAGAGGGAGAGCGGGGTCGGACAAGGGTCCGATGCCACTAGCCCCCTCGGAGCCGACAAGGGAAACTCGACTGGATCCCTCCAAGGAAGGTCCCATGGAGGAGATCGGAGCCGAAGACGACGGAGCCGAAAGGGGATGTATCGGTTCCGGCGCCGACACGGTCGCTGTCCCGAGAAGCTCCGGCTCCGAACTCTGGAGGGGAGTCGGAGGAGGAAGTTGAAGGGGGAGAGCAGTAGCCTAAGTCTGCTGAGACGGGCTATGGAGCATTTGGGCTAGTGCCTGTGACTTCAACAGCCTGCTTACCACCCTCTCTAAATCGTGGTCAGACAGCCTGGAAGATCGGCTCCGATGACTCCGTTCCGACAAAAGAGGAGACCTCGGAGCCGAGTGGATAGATTCCAAAGAAGGGGACCGAGATCTCTTCTTGGACAAAGCCATCAGAGCCGACGTCCTCTGGGTTCCAGATGGAGCGGAAGGCTTCTCGGCTCCGATACTGGATAATATGTCGGCTCCAGCCGGAGCCGACAAGGCAACAGTAGATTGAGTATCGGAGCAGGTAGGAACCAACACTATCACATCAGAAGTAGACAGATTGGCTCCGGCCGGAGCCGATCTAGACTCCGAAGGAGTCGGAGCCACCGGGGAAGGCTTAACAACTATAGCCTGAACCTTAGGTGGCTTTGAAGGTTTGCTCGACCCAGTTTTAGTGGGTGAACCTTCTGGCTTTAGTAAGCCACGGAGGATCAATTTGTTCCTCCTCTCCTGCAGGACTCTCTGGCTAAAAGAATGACATATGGCACAGGAGTCCTGCAGGTGTAAAGGCCCCAGGCAGTAAACACAAGAAGTGTGACAGTCTGTCAGAGACATTTTCTGACAGCACGAGTCACACTTCTTGAAGCCTGAGACCTTTCCTTCCTTAGACATAGTCCAAGTAAAAAAACAACACTCACACACCCCAAACAGTCACACTATTAATCCCAACAAAAACACACACACAGATAGGGATTAAGAAAAGGGGCCTAGGCCTAACTGAAAATATCAAACTTAACTATAACTAGAAAGTTTTTTTAATTATATGGGGAAATAGGGTGGGCTGTAGAAACACTACACACTATGATATAGAACAAGGGAGAGACAAAACCCTGACTAAACTGTTTGAAAATTCAAACTTACCTGAGCTGGCAAAAAAGAGACCTCTTCGCAAAGTGGCAAACGAGATCTAAGGTAGTCCTGCCTTGCATCATGGGATATAGGGTTGCCTCGAGCTGGTAAAAGGAGTTCTCAAGCTAAGCAAGTGCCGAGTCGGAGCCGAGGATCGGCTCCGAATCCATCCAGCAAGAATGAAGGCGAGATTGACAACTTAACATCGATACATTGGTTCATAAAGAAACTTTGTTAAAAAAAAATAGGCAGTGGATTTTGCAAGAAATGGCTTCTAAGTCCTATTTTGTCTGGCCAATGTAACAGTTGCAAGAAAAATTGTCTTCCACATGAGACATTTCAAGTCTACTGTTGCTGCTGGTTCAAATGGGTATTGAGTTAATGCTTGAAGTAAAACTCTGATAAGGCGTACAAGGAATGTTTTCCTGAGAAAAGCTACAGAGACTTTAAGAGATGCCATAACAAGAAGTTATGTACTCACCATAATGTTCGATGTATACAGTCCATCTCGCCTTACATTCTTACCCGTGGGTTCGGAGCCAAACCTCTGCTCCGACTGGGTCATAATCTAGCTCTAAGTCTTGAATTGGCTAGTGGCCAAGAGGTATCCAATCATGCAACAGGTCTATTCCCCAGATCTTGTTTGCTGCAAGCGTACACGCACATATTGAGAACCACCACCCCAACAGAAAGGACTACTGAAACCTATAGACTATACCTCCAGGTCCTCCAGGAGTGGGTAGGAGGGAGGGTTAGTAAGAATTTAAGGAGAGATGGACTACATACATCGCACTTGATGGTGAGTACATAACTTCTTGATGTTATGTAGTCCAATCTCACCTTCATTCTTACTTGTGGGACAGCGTCCCTAGACCCTTGATCATGGGTGGCTCAGTGAAAAATACTCTTGAGCACTGTGGAACCAAAGGAAGATCTGCCTCTAGAGACCAGATCTAATTTGTAGTGACTAATAAAGGTATGAGGCGAAGCCCATGTTGCTCCAGCACAAATATCCACAGCAACAGTGGTCCCTCTCCACAAAGGTGGTGCCTCAACGGATCCTGGAAACTATCGCCCCATAAGCCTGACTAGCTTAGTCTGTAAAGCTATGGAAAGGATCATCATGGACCTCATAAATAAAGATATTGGGGACCTACAGACAGTGGATCATACCCAGTTCGGCTTTGTTAAGGGCAGATCCTGCCTCTTAAACCTGGTTGGTTTCTTTGAAACAGTCACTAAGGCCATTGGCTAGGGGAAGGTGGTCCACACAGTCTACCTGGACCTCGCAAAAGCCTTCGATACAATACCCCACTCGGGCATTATAGATAAGCTCACCAGCTTAAATATAAACCCCTATGTCACTAGATGGGTTGCAAACTGGCTCAAGGACAGAACCCACATGGTTAGAATTGCTGGAGCCATGTCAGACTCCAAACCAGTTACAAGTGGCATCCCACAAGGTTCAGTCCTGGGACCTCTCTTGTTCGGTATACATTTCTCAGAGGTACAGGCCAACACGGAAGGACTGTGGCTGACCAAGTTTGCAGATGACTGCAAACTGGGCGCCATAATCAACACTCCAGCCAACACAAGCATCCTCCAAAAGGGCCTCATAGAAACAGACAACTGGTGCCAGAGCCATGGTCTCAAGCTAAATGCCAAAAAGTGTATAGTCATCCCCTTTGGAAAAAAACAAAGTGCCCACAAATTACCACATAGGTGGTAATCCATTAAATACAGAAGTAATTGGGGACCCAAGTTGATAGCAATCTCTCATTTGACAACCACGTGGCCAAAGTGGTTAGAAAAACATTTTATGTAGCCCACCTAATCATGAAGGGATTCACATCTAGATCAGGGGAGGTCATCGTGCCTCTTTACTCATCAGGCCCATAATTGAGTACAATGCCCCTTTTGAGATGTACCTTACCAGACACCTGCAGCAACTGGAAAGACCCCAAAAGTACCTCACCAAGAGGATCAAAGGGCTCAAACAGATGCCATATGCTGCCCGGTTAAAGAAACTCCAGCTCTACTCAGTGACATACCGCCTGCTCAGAGGCGATCTGTGCCTGACGTATAAAGCCATGTCCAACCCGGAATTAGTGGACATGCTGCACCTCAGAAAATCCAAATCCCATCGAGCTACGCGCTCGAGAGACTTGAACCTCAGCACTGAAATAAATAGGACATGCTGGAGGGACAGATTCATAACCCAGAGGCTCCCTTCACTCTGGAATAAAATCCCAGTCCAGGTTAGGCAGAGCCCCTCTGACTCTCTTCATGAGGAATCTGGATGAGTGGATGGGAGATCGTAGGTTTACCCTGGGTATCACTTCTGTGTCACTGTTAGACAGAGGCACAGTATACTAACCTCGAAAAAAGGCATAGCAAAATTATTTTAAAATGGGTGGCGAAAGCCAAACACACATTGGCTAGGCTTATAAATGCCCTAGGGCAGATAGCCTAGTATGAACCTATGACATCCTAGCCTGAAACGCAGTTGAGGTAGCCACGGATTGTGTAGAATGACCCTTCACTTTAAAGGGCAATTCTTTACCATTGGAGGCATAAATAAAGGAGATGCAATCGGAGATCCAGCAAGACAAGGTTACCTTGGAAACAGGAACCCCAAGTCTAGTATCTGAAAATGAGACAAACATTTGATCCGATTTCCTAAAAACGTTGTCCTATGTAAATAGAAACGCAATTGTCTATGAACATCTAGCTGATGAAACTCAAATTCTGCTTTTAGAGAATTCGGGGGAAAAAACAGGTAACTCAATTGATTGGTTGATAGTGACAACAGAAGCAATCTTTGGAACAGAGGAAGGATTGGTTCTTAAGGAGACCCTATCTTTGAAACACACTAAATAAGTTGGCTTAATCGATAAGGCTTGGAGCACAGAGACCCGCCTAACTGAAGTTATGGCTACCAAGAATACGGTCTTCCATGACAAAAATTTTATGTCACAAAGCTGCGGGCTCAAAGAGAGTCAAGGTGAGCTTCTGTAATACAAATTTAAGGTCCCAAGGCATTACTGGACCAAAGACTGGAGGTCGGAGTAACAATGTCCCTTTCAGAAAGGCCCTACAAAGACTATGAGCCATAAAGTTGGGCTCATTACCAACATGAAAGGTAGAAATCGCTGCCAGTTGCACGTTAATGGTCGCTGCAGCGGACCCCTGACTGAACAGTTGAGAAAAATTCCAATATTGCCGAAATAGGCGCTGTATAAGGATCAATATGTCTTTCACGGGCCCAAACAGAAAATCTCTTCCACTTACTGGAATAAATCTTCCTGGTGGAAGGCTTGTGGGAAGATGACAGAATGTGGACTACTTCCGGGGAAAAGTCATGAAGCCTGACTAAGGACAGAACTAGAGCAGCCAAGATGTCAAACTTGAGGGTCTGGATGGAGGAATGGAACTGGCCCGACATAAGAGTCTGCAGATCTGGATCTGGGTCCAGAATCCAGAGATTGTCCATTAGATAGGGTTGAAGAAAGGGAAACCAAATCTGACGAGGCCAGTGTGGGGCAATCAGGATCACATTGCTTCCCAAGGATTGTGCTTTCTGAATGACCTTTGTTATCAGAGGTAACAGTGGAAAGGAGTAGAGAAGACTGGAGGGCCAACCATGAACCAGAGTGTCCCTGGGTGTCTTCCCCTCCGGGGGGATAAGGGTGAAGTAACTGCTGCATCTGGCATTGAGAGGGCTGGCAAATGGGGTCAGTCTTGTTGGAATCTATTTGCGAAATATCTTCTCCGCAACATATTTGTTCGGGGACCACTCGTGAGGCATTAGGATAGCTCTGCTTAGCCTGTTGGCAGTCACAATGGACTTCCCTGGTATATGCGTTGCAACTAGAAAGCGTTGGGAACACACTGCCCACAGTCAAACTCGAAGTGCCTCTCTGCAAAAGGATATGGTTTGGTTCCCCCCAGTTTGTTCAGATACCATACCACTGACTTGTTGTCTGAGTGGATTGTAACTGTCCCTAGAGGGAAAGCTCTGAAGTGCTTGCAACGCTAATAGCACTGCTCTCATCTCCAAGACATTGATATGAAAATGGGTCTCGTGATCCTGCCACGTGCCTTAGACTGTCCTGCCAAGATGATGCCCTCCCCCACCCGATCTGGGACGCATCTGTTTCCGTGGCAACTGGAGGAGACGGAACAAAGGGCTTGCCCACTTTGAGATTGCTGGCCCGAAGCCACCAGCATAGATCCTGCTTGCACATGTCCGTAATCAGAATCGAATGGGAGAGTGGGAGACACTGCAGTGACCACTGGGCGAAAAGTAGCAACTGAAGAACCCTCGTGTGTAGTCTGGCAAGGGGAACTGGCATGATTGTGGCAGCCATGGTCCCCAATATCTTGAGAACCACTTTCGTCTTGATTTTCCTCGATGGTAAGGCGTAGAGCCTGAATTATCTCTTCTGGTAAGAAGGCCCTCATGAGCACCTTATCTAGTTCGGCGCCGATAAAAGTGACAGGCTGTGAGGGCAACAAGGCAGATTTTTTTCCAATTTAGAGTAATCCCTAACCTTTGGCACAGTGTAATGGTGGCATCCCTGGTCTTTAACAGTAGATGCCTGGTAGTGGCAGAAAGGAGCCAGTCGTCCGGGTACGTAAACACTTGGAATCCCTGATGTCTCAAGTGAGCCGTTACCCACTGCAATGCATTTGGAGAACACCTTGGGTGCTGTGGTGAGACCAAAGGGCAGAGAGCAAAACTGAAAATAATTGGCTCCCAGACGGAAGCGTAGATGATTTCTCGATGCCCTGTCCATCTTGATATGGTAATAAGCATCTTTGAGGTTGATGGAGCACATCCACACATCTTTCCCTAACAGAGAGAGTATTGACTGTAAGGTGACCATGCGGAACTTAAACTTTGGTACATGAAGGTTCAAATAGGCAGAGATCCAAGATGGGTCTCGGGTCCCCTGTTCTTTTCGGCACCAAAAAGAATCTGAAGTCCCTAATCCTACTTGGTCTGCGGGGACACTCTGGATGGCACTCTTTGAAAGCAACTTTTTTATTTCTAAATTTGTGGAAACCCTGGGACTGGGTGAAACGTCTGGGATTCTCTTGGTTGGTGGAGGAGGAAAAGAGAAGGGAATAGGATAACCTCTGGAAATTATCTTTAATACCCACTAGTCTTGGGCGACGTCTTGCCAGGCTTCTGGGAATAAAGAAATGCGACCCCCGACTGGCTCCAGAGATGCACTGTCGGGCCTCCCTTCAGTAGCGCTGGTAGGGAGAACCACAAAAGGAATCACATCCCCCCTGGTTACGCAGGCTTTCTCTGCCCCTAGGGCAGCATCTACCTGAATTTCCACCCCCTCCCCTGCCTCTAAAGGGGGAATCATTTTGTGTGTCCTGAAAAAACCTCTGAGATTTCCTGAACCACATTTTCCCACCCTTCTGGCCCTTGGGGTAAGGTCTAGAAGGCATGGATAAACGGACTCCCACTGCAGATAGGGTTTTTCCTTACTGCTCACACCTAGTGAGGGTGTCCTTCACCTTGGTTCCGAAAAACGATGAACCGTCAAATGGGGCATTGGTGAACGTAGACTTGAAGGCCTCCTCCGAAATTACACAGGTGCATCCAGGAGTTTCTCCTAAGAGAGACCTCAGAAAACACTGCCCTACTCACGATGACGGCTGCATACAAGATAAGCCTCATGAAGGAGTGGGTGAGGGAATTTAGGGTAGACATCTGTGCATTGACCTGTGCCACAGCATCAGAAACGTTACCCTGTACAGAATCTCCTAACTCTTTTAGAAGATGTTTTGGGAGCCTTGTAAAATGCAACAAGTAGTTCAGCAACCGCAGTGTAAATGCCGCTGATGTAAACACACGCTTCCCATACCGGTCAATGGCCCGGGACTCCTTGTTGGATGGATGGACGGTAGATGAAGTTTCAGCAAGTTCCTTCTTGGTGGCTGCTGCCACCACCATTGCTACTGGAACACCTTTTGTTAGATATTCCTTGTCTGTGGCGGCAGACAAAAACTTAATGGGTCTCCTAGGGACCGGTTTCAGTGTGTCAGGAGTTTCCTACACCTTTCGACAGACAAGATCTAACAGCTCATCTAAAGGGGAAGAAACCAAAGAGGCAGGGGGTCGAGACGCGAAAGCCTTCAGGAACACAGACTCCTCATCAGAAGGGGATTTGGAGGGCCAGCCAACTCTCTGCTTCAAGATCTCAAGGATATCTGAAAAAGAGATCTTCAGAAGATGATTTGGAGGACCACTCTGACTCCTCGAAGTCAGTGTCCGGTGAGAGACTCATCCGGGAAGTCGAGGTGTTTCCTCAAACACAAAGTCTTTCTCACTACCTCCTCAGGCAAAAACTCTGGGGAGACGTCAAAGTTGGGAACCACTCATGGAGGTATCCTGAGGCTTTGGGTCTCCACTGTCCAGAGATAGAGGGTGATCCGAAACTGACACCGGTGCGGGAGGAGACAGAGTGTCTGTGCCATAGGATGCAGCTGACAACCTGGTCAGCACACTCCTCAACCTCGAAGGCTGATTCCCCCCAGCTCCGAAGGCCGACTAACTGTAGAGGATACAGTAGTAGCCCTCGGTGCCGTGGAGATAAGGTCCAAAGCAGATGTCGGGTCCAAGCTCATCAGAGCCGAAGTACCGAGAGAAAGGCTCTGAACCGATCAAGATCAATTACAGCCCTCCCCCCTCAGGTCCGACCGGAAAACTATGGACCCTAGACTCAGAGGACGGAGCAGACAGGGTCGGAGCAGGAATCGGAGCAGAAAGGCCAGGTGAGGCTACTGGAACCGACCTAACAGCACCCAATGGAACAGACAACTCTGGCTCCGAAGGCAGAGAAAAGCTCGGAGGAACACAATGAAGCAGCCATGGGCTCCGGAGCCAACTGGGTTACAGCCAAAATCAATTTGGCCAGCACCGATGACTGAAGCAGTTTTCACCACTCTATCAACATCCTCATCAGAAAGGGTCCTCGAGGACCTGGAGGATATAGTTGAATATCTGGATCTCCCTACAGAGGGACTCTTGCATGAAGAAGAAACCGGTCGAATAACTGGAGACCGGCTCCGAACCAAAAAATTGCTGACTGGCTCCGAAAGGGCTGGGAGCCGATACAGACTTAGTCAATACACTACCTTCTGTTGGCACCGGAGAAGCTATTCTAGCAACTTTCTCTGGTGGCTCCGAAGAAAGAAACTGAGCCGGACAGCACTTCTTAGAAGTCTTTGTCCTTTTTAGCTGGAGAGGATATTGTACTGGAAGGATTGGCCAAGTCTTCTTCGAAGGAGTGTTTAAGCAGTCCTTTCAAAATGAGCTTGTTCTTCCTCTCCTGTAGCAAGTGGGGACTGAAGGAATGACAAAACAAGCAGGACTCTTGGAGGTGAATAGCCCCCAAGCAGTACACGCACACGGAGTGCCCATCAGTCAAAGACATTTTATTGTATTTAACACACTTTTTAAAGCCCGAAGGCCTGTGTTCCTTATAATACTTGGACATGCTGAATAAAGGAGTATACACACACGTATAAAGCAACACGTACACACACTACACCCAACTAAACCTTGCACAGGAAACTAGAGCCTCTAACTAAAAACAGCCTAGTAACCGGCGGGACAAAGACTACAGGGAGGACTAGGTCTTCTAACTGAAACGGGCCTAGCCCGGGGGAAGGAAGGAAAAGTATGGGATACCAAAAAATGGCCAACGAAAAGGTCACAAAACAGTGAGAAACAAAAAGGCAGTATAACACGACTATCATACACACAGAGCTATGAAAAAAGCTTTTTTGAGCAACAAATAGTCAAAAGTTTAGAAAAGGTATACTTAGCCATGGCCAAAAGCGAGACCACGTTTGAGCATAATGAGCAGCAAATGAGATCTGGGGAATAGACCTGATGCATGATGGGATAAACCTCAGCCACGAGTTAATTGAAGACTTCAAGCTAGAGTATGGCCGAGTCGAAGCAGAGTATCGGCTCCGAACCCACAGGTAAGAATGAAGGCGAGATTGGACTATATAAACATCTATCATTCCACCCTATGTTAAAAATAGAAATTGCAGCCATTTGCACTTTAACAATGAATAAACTAGTACCACTTTTGAAAAACTCAAACCACAATAAATAAATGCAGATTGAAAAGGGATCTATACCTTACGACACAGCCCAGATGGAAAGTCTTTTCCACTTACTATGGTAAACCATTTTTATGGACAGTTTTTGAGAAGTGAAGATAATCAACCAGTGCTGACAGCCTGGCATTGCTGGTGACCGAAATGGAGAAACCAAGTGGTTAGCTTCATGGACTTTTGGTACAGATGAGGTAACCTGGTGGGCAAGTTAAATGACTTGGATATTGATCCAACATCCACTGGGAATGTACTAGTATAGGCCACAGGAAAGGGAACCATGTTTGTAGGAGTCAGAAACAACGAGGTTCACTCTGACCTTGTACTTTCTTGCCATTTGCATAAAATTACTTCATTAGGGGCCACGGGGGAAATGTATTAAGGAGACCTGGGGCCAATTGTGAAGCAGAGTGCCCTTAATTACCATCCCTGTAGAGTAATAAAGGCAAATTAATTGCTGCACTCATTCAGGTTAAAATGCAAAAAAGTTACAGCAAGATTGGCCAGGAGGCAAAAATAAAAGTTGCCACTGTTGGATTGAGGTTCCACTAATGAGGCATTAAAATGGTTGTTCAATTTGTCCATCAACACACTGAATGTTCCTGGAATGTGTACTACCAAAAAACTACAGTTTTGTACCTACCATAAATGTAGATGTTCGAAGATCCACACTGCTGCAGTCCTTACACTTGGGTAGTCCGCTGTCATCGGTCGGCCCGACTATCAAAGTATAAGGCTGACGTCGGTCAAGGCGCATTTGACTGACATCAGGACGTCAGGGTACAAATGCGCATGACCGACGTCATATCCTCAGTCTTTTCTTGCCCCAGATGTCAGAAGACCCTAGAAATAAAGGTCAAAACCAAAAGACAGCAAACCAACAACCAACCATCCTAGCACTAATAATATGCACAATATATACACTATACATCCTATTAACAACCCAACCCACATAACCGCCTCCAAGAGGGGAAGGAGGGAGGGTAAATTGGACTGCAGCAATGTGGATCTTCGAACATCTACATTTATGGTAGGTACAAAACTGTACTATGTTCTTCATCTCACATTGCTGCAGTCCTTACACTTGGGTAGAATCCCAAAGCAGAGGTAAGGGTGGATGGCTAAACTATAAGGAAGCAGGAGCTGCCAAAATGCCCTGCAAAACAGCAGTGGCAAAACCAGCCCTGGATTTAGAGTAAAGTGGAAGGTGATAATGCCTAGAGAAAGTATGCACTGAACTCCAAGTAGCTGCCTCCAAAATATCCTTAGTTGCCACCCCTCAAAAAGCTGTCAAGTGGCAGTAGCCCTAGTGGAATGAGGCCTAATCCCAGCTGGAATTTCCTTGCCATGATGGGAATAACAGAAAGCAATGCAAAACCCAATCCACTTAGAAATAGTTTGTTTTGACACAGGCTTGCCCTGAGAACTCAAAGCAAAAGAAACAAATAACTGCTGAGACTGCCTGAACCCCTTAGTTCTGTCCAAATAATATCGCAACTGCCTGTGTACATCTAAAGTGTGCAAAATCTTCTCCCCTTTATTTTGGGGATTTGCATAAAAAGTAGGCAAATGAATAGTTTGGTTTAAAGCCACACTAGAAACCACTTTAGGCATAAAGGAAGGATTAGTACGTAAAGATACCCTATCCTTATGGAAAATTAAGAAAGGCTCAACCGCCATAAGGGCCTGCAACTCAGAAACCCTTCTTGCAGAGGTAATAGCCAACAAAAAAGCAGTCTTCCATGATAAAAACTTTAATTCAGCAGTAGCTGCAGGCTCAAAAGGTTGTAGAGTGAGTTTCTCCAACACAAAATTGAGATCCCAAGCAGGCGTAGGAGCTCTTCGTGGGGGCCTTATATTCTTTGCCCCTCTGAGAAATTGCTTGAACAAAGGATGAGAAAACAATGGTGGGTCACAATCATAGTGAGCTGAAATTGCTGCAGCATGAACCTTAATAGAAGAGAAGGACAAACCTTTGTCCAGTAACTTAGTAAGATATTGAAGAGCCACACTTAAATTAGGCTCGGAAATATCAAAATCTTTTGCTGCACTCCAAAATAAAAATCTCTTCCATTTATCTGCGTACACTTTCCTTGTACTAGGCCTTCTAGCTTCCGAAATAACATTCAAAACTTGCTGTGGAAGTGGAGGCCCACTATGGTTCAAAACAGAATATGCCAGGCTGTTAGGTGCAGAGAGTGAAGCTTGACATTGAGCAAATGACTGTCCTCCTGAGACAACAGGTGTGGAATCGAAGGTAAAGGCCATGGAGGCTTCCGTACCAGGCTTCTCAGTAATGGGTACCAATGCTGTCGAGGCCAATCTGGAGCTATCAAAATCATCCTTGGCTTGTCTTGTCTGGTCTTCAGTAGTACCTTTGGGAGGAGAGGCAGAGGTGGAAAGGCATACACATGAAGATAGCTCCAATTGAAAGAAAGAGCATCCACTTTCCAAGCTGTGGGATGAAACCTTTTTGTGCAAAACTTTGGCAGCTGGTGGTTCAGTGGAGAAGCGAACAGATCTATGTCTGGAGTTCCCCATGACACTGTCAATTTCTGAAATACATGAGGATCCAATTTCCACTCGTGGGGATCCGTAATTTGTCTGCTCAACACATCTGCTAAGGAGTTCTGTGCTCCTGGCAGAAACCTTGCCTGAAGATTTAGCTGTAAACTGAGAGCAGTCTCCCACAAAATCATTGCTTGCCTGCAGAGGGATAAGAATGTGTTCCGCCTTGCTTGTTGATGTACCACATGACAGTTGTGTTGTCTGTTAGAATCAACACCTGCCCTGGAAGAAGTAAATCCTTGAAAGCTATTAATGCAAACTGGACTGCTAACATCTCTTTCAAGTTGATATGTAGATGCTGTAGTCTGGCAGGCCACTTGTCTTGTATCCACTTTCCATTCAGATGAGCTCCCCAAGCTATGTCTGAGGCATCTGTCGTTAGAATCTGACTCGCCTCTGGCCGGGTCACAGAGAGTCCCTTGTTTAGGTGACATTCCTGAGCCCACCACAAAAATTCCTTTTGAATGCAAGGTATTATTTGAATGACAGTGTCCAAATCCTGGCAGTGCTGCGTCCATACATTTTTGAGATACCATTGCAGCTTCCTCATATGCAGTTTAGCATTGGGAAGCACCAGAATACAAGATGCCATGAACCCCAAGGCTTGAAGGACTGTCCTTGCAGTCAGCCTGGACAGATGAGACAACTGATGAAAGTAAAGGGAAAGATTCTTTTGTTTGTCCGGGGTCAAAAAGGCCATCTGGGATGCTGTATTCAGTCTCACACCCAGAAAGCACATGTCCTGAGAGGGTACTAGACTGGACTTTATTTCGTTCACAGAATACCCCAGGCATCTTAGCACTGCTATCACAGTGTAAATGAAGAAGAAGTTCGTCCTTTCCTTGAGCCAGAATCAGGCAATCGTCCAAGTAAGGATAAATCTGTATTCCTTTTAACCTGAGGAAAGCTATCACTGGAGCCAGAACTTTCGTGAACACTCTGGGCGCAGTAGATAAGACAAAGGGCAACGCAGAGAACTGATAATGAGAATTCCCAGCTCGAAAACGCAGATACTTCCTGCAACTCAGTCTGATAGGAACATGAAGATAAGCCTCCTTGAGATCTAAAGTTACCATCCAATGATCTTTGCCCAGCAGAGGTAAAAGCTGTTGTAACGTCAACATTTTGAACTTGGGAATGTCCAGATAAGTGTTGAGGATAGATAGGTCTAAAATTGGTCTCCATGTGTTCCCTTTCTTTGGTACTAGGAACAGGCGAGAATAAAATCCTAGGCCCACCTCTGGCATAGGGACAGGCTGAATGGCCCCTATTTGGAGCAACAGAGAAATTTGCTAGTGAGCCTCTATTCTTTGTGGAGGAGGAACGTCTGGCATGCCTTTGAAAGGAGGCAAGGTATGGAAATAAAACCTGTAACCGTGGTGTATGATATCCAATACCCATCTGTCTTGGGTAATTAAACTCCAATTTTCTTTGAAAAGTGCCAACCTTCCTCCCAAAGGTGCTGCCAGACGAGAAGGCTCTGGCAGCTGAAAAGGTAGGTCATTGGGTCTGTTTACGAAAGGACTGACCCCTGCCCTCACCCGAAGACTGTGCAGGAGAACCCCCTGTCCTAGGCCTGAAAGAGCCCTGAGCTCTGCCCCTACCACGTCTAGATCTACCCCTACACTGGGAATCATAAGAAGGATACGCCCACCCTTTAGCAGGCCAATTTCTACTAAACTTTGGAGGCTGAACCTGCAAAAAATCTTTAACAGTCTGCATAGACTTAGCCTTGTCTTCCATTTTCTTTAAAACAGACTCAACAGGAGAACCAAACAACACATCAGATTGTAAAGGAGCATCTAAAATCCTTGTTTTAACATGGTCAGATAAATTCTGATCCCTCAGCCAGGCATGCCTGCGAATAACTGACCCAGTAGCAGCCACCCTAGACGAGGCCTGTACAGCATCAAAACCACATTGCAAAGAATGCTTACCCACCTGCTCAGAAACATGTACTAAATCTTGCAACTCTTTACAATCAATACCTTCCGCCAGAGCATCAACCTTAGACTTCAATTGTGAAAGGAGATAATTTTGGTATTTCAACATGTGAAACTGGCAATTCAAGGCCCTCATAGCTAGAGTGGAGGAAGTATAGACTTTCTTTCCCCATCTATCCAAAGCCCTGGCCTCCTTATCAGAAGGAACCGGATTCTTGACAACAGAAGCCTTAACACCTTTAGGCCCCTGGCTAACAGTTTCTGGGTCCGCCCTAGGACTCTTAAAAAGATACTTATGAGCTTCAGGCACCCTGTAATACCTATCCGGTTTAACAGGAGCAGGAGGCAAAGAATCAGGATTAAGAGAAGCCTCTGAAAAAACATCTTCTACCACATCCAAAACAGGAGGTATAGCCAAAGGCCTATGCTGGGGTAAAAACAAAAATTCCCTAAGCCTTTTCCTGGAATCAGAGAAGTCCTGACCTTCCCACTTAAAATGTTCCCTCATGGAATGAAGAGTTTCCGAAAATGAGAAATCCTCCGGAGGAGTAGCAGAAGGAGTAGAATCATCCACCTCAGAATCAGAATAAGGAGAATACTCCTGCAAGTCTTCAGCCGAAGACTCTGAAACATCCGAAGCCTGTTCAAAACTTCCTAACTCAGGCTCCACCCTAGGCCTCTTATCAGGAGGGGGCAAGGAACCCCTAATCAAAGAAATCAAATCTTCTGCCATTTTAAGCATATGCTTCTTGGGCACAGTTCCAGAAGAACTAGGGGTGACACCAACTGAAGCTAAACCTGGCCTGCCTCTGGGAGAAGCCTTGGAAACAGACGGGGAGGGCCTAACCACCTTAGGAAGAGAGGGCAGTATAGAAGCCTGAGAAGCCCCTTCAGCCTGACCTGCCTCCTGAGAGGCCACATCCTGCAACAATAAAGTCTCTCCCTGGGAACCCAAAGAAACCTCCGGTGGAACCACCGGCTCCACCGACACCTCTAAAGAACCGGCGTCCGGTACGGACGGTTCTTCTAGCCTAGGCTTAATAGCTTTGTCCTTACGCTTCTTCGAGGAAGCAGGCGTCGGAGCATCCGACGGCATTTTATAATTGCACCGCTTCCCGAAGACTAACCTGGCACAATCTAACCTTCTCTTTATAGTGCGTTTATTGAATCTAGCACAAGAGCGGCACCCAACAACGTCGTGCTCAGGCCCTAAACAAGGAATACACAAAGTATGGTAATCTCTATGCGGTATTTGTTTCCCACAAGAAATACAATTATTCACTTTTTCTGACATCCGGTAAACCACTGAGGCAAGAAAAAACTAAAATATTCCCCAACGGGGTACTTAGCCAACTTTGAGTCGGTCTGAAACTCCGGAATTGAAAAATTTCAGAACGCCAACCGGCACTTGCAAAGCTGCTTCTGCATCGGACCATGCGGCAAAAAAGACTGAGGATATGACGTCGGTCATGCGCATTTGTACCCTGACGTCCTGATGTCAGTCAAATGCGCCTTGACCGACGTCAGCCTTATACTTTGATAGTCAGGCCGACCGAGGACAGCGGACTACCCAAGTGTAAGGACTGCAGCAATGTGAGATGAAGAACATCTGATTTGAAGACACTGCCCACTGCCATACTCCCATGGCACCCTGACAAATGGGGTACAAGCAAATTCCTCCAAGTTTGTTGATATACAAGACTACTGCCACGTAGTCCGTATGGACTGAAATCACACCCTGGGGGAGGATGTCTGGAAAGGCCTGCAACAATAGGACTGCTCATCTACAAGATGATCTCAGCCTCTAAATGTGGCTAGACCTTGAACCCTTCTCCCTTCTAAGTGCCAGCCAACCACCAAAGAAGGGAGGTGCCCGTGGTTGCATCATCCAGAGGTTGATCCATGTACAAGGTATGATCTGCCATTACTGACAAAGACCTTATCCAATGACTGATGTGATCTTTGCACACACCAGTCATGTGAACCTTTATATGCAATGGAAAATATTTTTTGAGACAATTTAATAGTGTGTGTCCACTAGAGTACTGTCAAGTGGAATTCGGCTAGTGGCACCAGCATAACTGCAGAGGCCAAATGACACTATGAACCCAACAATCTAAGAATTAACCTTCTATTGGAGGGGGGGATGCTTATGTACTTCTGTGGCTGTCAAAGGGACAGCACTCCATGGTGCAATAATTTGGCTAACTGCAATGTGGTGTCGAAGTAGCATCTAATGAATTGTTTGTTCTGTTAGAACTAGTTAACTCTTGGATAGATTTACTGTACTTGCCAGATTTTGCATTAAGCAGAGCAGAAGGTCCAGATGTAACAGCAGATCCCTGGAGGTAGCAGTAAGGAGACAAACATCAAGATATGGTAAAACTTGGATCTAAGCAGGCGGGCAGGCTGCAACCACTGCCATTACCTTGATAAACACCCTGGGGGCAGTGGTGAGACCGAAGGACTGTACTCTGACCTAATGATGGCTCAAAGCCAGAATCAGAGAAACATCCTGGAACACTTCATTATAGGATAGTATGCATCCTGGAGTTCTACTTTTTATGCAACATCCAACAGTCCCTTCCTCAAAACAGGCAATACGGACTATACCATGGCCATCTGGAATTTTGTCAGGCTTACAAACAAATAGATTTAAATGACTCAGATCCTTAATGATCTCAGACTCCTAGGGTACAAGTAAGCACCGGGAATAGATTCCAGACTCTAAGTGGTCATGGGGGACCGGCTGGATGACTCTTCTAGTAGCTTGGAAACTTCTGCTGCTACAGGTTCCCACTGACTAGGTGGAATGTCAGGAACTTTCTTTTATGTTGGGGGACAGGAAAAGGGAACTGAATAGCCTCTGATTGAGTACCCAATAATCTGACTTGACATTTTGCCAGACTTGTGGGTGCACGGATAAATGCTCCCCGACTGCCTCAAGAGTGCAGCTGTCAGGCAACCTTTCAGAGGCACTAGCAGGGCTTTTCAGTGATGGGACTATGAAAGCTCTGACTGAGCAATCTGCCTCTATCTTGGGTGATGTTAAATAGAATGGCCTCCTCCTCTATCACAACAATGTCTGTCCACAGGAGAGTCCTGGTAACTGATTTCCTGAACCACATCTTGCCACACTTCCGATTCCTAGAGAAGATCCTTTGCTGGGTGTAAAAACAGATTACCACAGTAGAGAGTTTTACCACCTTGATGACTCTTAGTTAATATATTCTTTACTTCAGACCAAAAATAGTGTAGAACCATCAAAGGGGGCATTAATAAAAGACATCTTTAAGCTTCTGAGAAATCACTATTCACATCCAGGCATGCCAGTGCATGCTGACAGTCTGTTGCTCTAGCTGTGCCATCAGGCACTTTAAAAAGCAGCCACATGATCACATTTAATACAGACTGAAAGGTAGACCGCTGGTAGTCCATGGTCTTCTGAACATCCGCTGGCAGAGTAAGAGAGAGACTTGTTGAACTCTGATCAAGCCACACTGGAAGCATGTGACATGAGTCAAATAGTTCAGTGCTCTGGCAAGTGGTGCTGAAGTGTATGCACATTTCTCCAACCCAACCAATACCCCAGACAACCTGTTTTTTTTTTTTTCTGGGGAGCTCTCTAGCTACTCCTTGGTGGCTGCCGCTACCACCCTGGCATATACTGGTGGACCTCTGCTCCAATGCTTTCAGTCCTTGGGTACTGCCCAAGATTTTATCTGGTTTCGCTAGTACTGGCTCCACCACATCAAAGTCAATCCATGCCAGCTAAGCTAGGTCGTCAATAAAGGGCTCAACGGGGCTGACGAGCTAGAACCAAAGGTTTCCAATAACATGGTCGCATCAGATAAAAGGATAACAGTGGACCATCCCCTCACTGTTTCATCAAATCAAGGATCTCACCAAAGGTGACAACTTCTGAGGAGGGTAGAGGGGGACTTTCACCATTACTGAAATGCATGTTTTCAGTGAAAGACTCTGGAAATGAGTCTATGTGCCTCTGGTTTGCACACATGCTTCCTGTGAATCCGCACTGGTAGATAATAAGATAAGTCAGAATCAGACTAGGAGCTCACGGAGTAAAAAGTCTTGGATACCCAAGGTACAGACTTGTCCCTGTCTGATGGAATGAAGAGAAGCAGCAGCAAAATCCCCTTGAGATTTTGAAGGAACTGAGTTGAGGGGTAATTGCCTATTCCTAAAGCAAAGCCAAAATCCTCTCAAAGGCCAAAGCTAAAATAAGAGGCAAATGAGTTTACCTCCTGACAAAGGTGACTTGCCAGTCCTGATGGGTCTTGTTCCAGAGGCCAATCTCTGATCTCAGCTGTTGACAGCCAAAGTCCTGAGAGGGAGAATGGCTCTGTTAACTTCTGAGTCAATGCATCCCCTTGGGTCCCATCACCTTAGGTTTGGCTCCAAGACTTTTTCTGATCTGAACACACTGGAGTCGAAAGATAGGGATGTTGTCAGAGTTGAAGTGACCCAAACTATCAGCACCGACAAAGGCACAGGTCTATATTACAGCATCAAACTTTCAAAACTTTGAATGCTAAATCATCGAACCGCAGAGTAAGATTTCGGTTGTCCGTTCCATGGCTTCACTCTTTACTTTACTGTGGTGGTAAGTTTACGGACCAGGTTAAGTTAAGTATGCGAATGGAGGTTACGGACCAGGTTAAGATAAGTGTGGGAACAGATCGGGGTAAGGTGAGTGCGCAGTAGTTACGGACTTTAGGGTTAGGGAGCGGGTAAGGTGAGTGTGCGGTAGTCCGGGGCTTTAGGGTTAGGGTTGGGTTAAGGTGAGTGGATAGGTAACAGTGTAGGGTTAGAATTATGGTTTTCTTAAGTGTGTGTGTGGTTTATTTTGGTGTGGTTGCGTTGTGTGTATGTGTTTCAGAACAGCAAATATTTTCCCTGAGAAAAAAATTGCTGTTCCATGTGTTAGATATTTTGTGTACGATGAAATCGTGTTTGCTATTTATATAATTTGACAGGGTAATATAAACGCCAAAGGCACACCACAGCAGGTCAAATCAAGGATTGCCAGGTCTAAAGGGCAGACATGACCCAGAGAAAGACTGCAATAAGTTGTTAGACAAGTACCATGCCTGTTCAGGAGGGATGGCACCAAGGGCATCCCAAGCTAAATTTGGATACTCATAATTCCTCCTCATTCTATTGACGTCTTGTTCAGTAAAGGCTTCAGGATGACCAAGCGAAGAAGCCACCGAAGATGGTACAGAATATCTTTTCTCCTGCAGGACAGAAGAGTGTAGCCTCAGAATCAATGGTTCTGGTAAGACTGACAAAAGGTGAGGAAGATCAGACAAATTGACGGCTCTGACTTCCTGAGAGTTTTTGGGTCTGGACTGAAACAGTGGGATCTGGAGACCTTTTCCCAGACTTTTCTTACATTTCCCATTTTTATTTCCAGTCTCACCTTTTTTCCCCTTCTGCAGCACAGAAAAATATGGGAATAGAACTCTCTCGTACTACTGATCAGAAAGTAGTTTTCTAAAAATATTAGCGACTAGAAAAGAAAATAACGCTAGAGAGAAAGCTCTTTGGTAGGAGAGATTTAAACAGAAGGATAAATAGTTTTAAATCAAAAGGATATGTTTATCTTTATAAAAGATCCCTCACAGAACATGTCTGATGCTTCAGACAGCAAAAGAGATCGGAGGTTCTTCGGGGGAGTGGAGGGAATCCTGGGTTGGGGAAGAGTCAGAGCCCAGGATCCAAGAAGCTTCAGAAATTCTAAGATCGGATCCAGTCGGATGACAAAAAGCTATCAGATCGAAACTTATGTACTTACCATAACGCAAGATCTGCATTGTCTTCTGTCCAGCTCAACATATGGGTTTAAAGGATCCAAAATCAGCAACTTTTTAGAATACCAGAGACTTGACTTTTTCTCTATCTATGCAATATACTTTCCATAATCCAATTTTCTTCTACTCTCTCTATGCAAAATGGTCCACCTAACCTGCAAAGGGCTAGTAGCTACTTGTTTAATGCTAATGTACAAACAGCTTATTTGACAAAAATTTATTTCTGCAAATGTTCAGTTTACCCAACCTCCAAAAGGGCTAGTAACCTTCTGTTTAAAGGTTAGCTCACTAAAAGCTCATTACACACAATGTATTATATTTCTATAAATGTATTAATTGTTCTGTACAAATATTTGCTTTTCTTTTGTAACATGTAATATGTAACTTGCAATATTTGGAGCTTTTCTCCCCAGGCTGCCACTGAAAACGGGCTCTTTATGGCCCAGTAGACTTCCCCGGTCAAACTTAAATAATCTAAGATCCATGGCTTTGGTTCCTCCCCTCTGCCTAGAATTCCCTTCAGTCTCTGCAACACCTCACAGTTGTGCTTAGGGCGCAGGTGGAAAACTACATAACATAAGGGAAACAGAAGAGCACTATAAGACTGTACACAACAAACAGCTTTGTCGGGTTTAATATGTTCATTCTAGAACTGAAGGAGGCAAAGGGAACAGACAGAGGAAAGGTTGAGCCAGACAGAAGACAACATGGCTCTAGCATTATCTTAAGTACATAACTATCTCATCTATTTCATTCACCTTAACATCTGGGACAAAGTTCCCCAGCTACTAGAAAACGCCAGGGTGGTCTCATGAAAAGATATTCCAAAGGGATGGTAGAACCAAAGGACTCACAGGATGTAAACAGTAGACCAAGTAGCCACTGCATAACTATACTCTTACTCTGGCTAACTTAGATGCACAGAAAGCCCCTTCTCTTTTGTATGCAGAAGTAATACAGTCAGGCAAGCCACATGGACAGCAAGACTTTTGATACACCCTTTCCTCATTTAGTCCTAGAATAGGAGGCAAAAAGTTGATCAGTTCTCCTAAAACTTTTCTTATGATGCAAATAAAACCTTAACGGACAAACCTCCAGCAAAAATAACATGTATCCCTCCTTTGTTAGAAAAATCTGGAATGAAAACTTTGCATTTTAATGGCAAAAAGGCAGCTTCCAAAACCACTTTAAGAAAAAAATTAAGAATGCATCAGAGAAACCCTACACTCATGGAAAATCAAACAAGGTTTGCAATTCTGAAATTCTCCTAATTCAAGTAATAGCCACTACAAAATTAGTCCAGGAGAGAAACTCAATTTCCACTGAAGCTGCTGATACAAATGGGGGTCTAAGTCAAGGGCATAAGTCAGGTAATATCCCAAGGAGGAACTGGGTCTCTAAATGATGATCTAAAGAAGAATCTTCATGGCAAGAAAGAAAAAAAAAGCTTTGGACAATATCAGTGAAGTAAAGGGAGTCTGATGTTCTTAAACATAACAGCTAGATATAAGGCCACCTGTACTTCCATGGTAGTAAAACTTGCATCTTTCTGAAATAGCCCTAAAATAGCCCTAAGAAATCCAGAAGATGAAGTTGAAAATGGATCTAGCCCTGTGGAGGAGAACCCAAGTGGCAAATGTTTTCCACTTCTGTGGACCTTTCTATTAGCCATAATTGTGAAGAGAATGGGTACTGGAGTACAGAAGAAAGCCTGTCATTTTTGGAAATCACTGCAACTGAAGAAAAAAAAAAAAAAAAAAGTCACATAATTACCATAACCTGGAACCTGTACTATCCAGTGTCATTATTCATCACAGATGGGTCTCTATTCATCACAGATGGGTCTTAGATTCGGCCTCTGATCGGAGCCGGCAAATTGAGCGACGGCACCTGAGGTCGTGCTCCTCCCCTCCCAGGACTCTCGTTAAACATAATCCTCAGATCAAGTTGGCTAGCAAAACAGGGCAGTAACACTGTCCCCACCTAAGAACAGCAGGACCAAACAAAGCATTACCCCAAGAATACCCTGGGTCAACAGGAGAGGGATGGAGGATGGGAACGTGATGAATAATGACACTGGATAGCACAGATTCCAAGTTATGGTAAGTACATAACTCTGATGCAATCATTATTGATCACAGATGGGTCCAAGTCCCCAGTTATCCAAAACACTAGGAAGTCTCCATTAAGGACATGTTCGAGGACAGAAGAACCAAACGAGGCTTTGCCCAGAGATACCAAATCCACCTTATGTTACAAAGGTATGAGGGTTTGACCAAGTGGTAGTGCAAATGTCATCCAAAGTACTCCTGGCCTAGAATGCTGAAGTAGCCACTGACAGAGGAGAATGAGCTTTAACAGGCTTGGGAAGATCCCTGTGGTTGCTTTCATAAATGTGAGTTATACAAGAAACTATTCCAACGTGAAATTAACACTTTAGAAAGGGCCCTGCCTCTCCTGGCCTGGGAAAAGGCTACAAAGAGCTGATATGACTTTCGAAAATTCTCAGTCCTCTTCAAACAGAAATGTAACTGCCTATGAACATCTAGGCAATGCAGTTGATACTTCCCATTGCTTGAAAAGTTCAGAAAAAAGACGGGAAGCTGAACAGACTGATTTAGATTAGATTCCAAAGCTACTTTCGGAGTGAACAAAGGGTTGGTTCCAAGAGAGACCCTATCCTTGTGAAAAATCATGAAGGGAGGCTTTATGCAAACAACCTGCCATTCAGTAACCCTATAGGAAGCAGTAACGGCCACCAAAAAGGCAGTATTCCCGGAAAGAAACTTAATATCACATCTTGCAGTAGGTTCGAAAGGAGGTTGTTGTCAGGGAGCTGCAGCACCAAAGTAAGATACTGAGGAGGGGACGGATTTTTGAAGCGAGACCTAAGCAAGAATACCCCCTTGAGAAAGGCTTTGCAGAGCCTAGAAGAAAACATGGGGAAAAGTTAGAAACAGCTGCTAACTGCAGCTTATTAGTCAAGAAGCTTGCTCCTTGCTGGAACAGAAAAGATAGAATGTCTGGAACAGGTGCAGTAAAGGATCAATGTCCCTCTAACGAGCTTAAAGAGAGAACCTCTTCCATTTACTGGAATAAACCTTTAGTGGAAGGCTTCTGGGATGCTAAAATAATGTCCTTCACTGAGAAAGGAAACTTAACTTGACTGACTATCATTGGAACTGGAGGTACCAGGCTGTCTGACTCAGGGATGTCAGGTCGAGGGGGGGGGGGGTCCCCCATGGATGGGAGATGAGATTCTGGACTGGATAGAATACCCAGAGTTGATATTTCAGATGAGACCAGAGGAAGGAGAACCACGTCTGACAAGGCCAGAAGGGGGCAATGAGGATGAGGTGAGCCTTCAGGCAATGGAATGTGTGTAAAACTTTGGGAATGAGTCATGTTGGGGCATAGGGATAGAGGAATCCGGGTGACCAATCGTGAATCAGAGCATCCCTTGGCGATTCCCCTGGTGTGGGAATCAGGGCAACGTATTTACTGAATTTGTGATTGGCTGGGGATGCAGACAGATTGCAGTAGGGAAGACCCATCGGTGAAAAATCTAGCTTGCCACTGACTTTCAGGGACCACTTGTGGGACGTCAGTATAGACCTGCTCAGCTTCTCTGCCAGCATGTTGGAATCGCACGGGATATCAAAAAGAAAGCGTCTGGAGGACATCACCCATTCCCACACACTCATGGCCTCTCTGCACAGTGGGTATGATCATTCCCCCCCCTCCCCTGCTTGCTGACGTATCAGACTACATTGTCTGTCTGAACTGCAACAGTCCCCAAAGGGAGATGGTCCTGAAAAGCTTGCAACATTAGTGAAACAGCTCATCTGTAGGACGCTGATGTACAACTTGGTCTCTGAGGGGGACCACGTGCCTTGGACCTTACTTCCCTGAAAATGCTCCCTCCCCACCACAATGAGGCATCAGTGGTCACCATGTCTTGAGGTTGTACGACACAAAAAGGTCTCCCCATCAGAAAGTCCTTGGACCAGAGCCACCTTACTAAGTGATGACAGCAGACACGAGATATTTTGATAGGCATGGACATAGGTGAAGGTGAGCCGACCACTGTACCACCAGGGTCAACTAAAGCACCCATATGTGATACCCAACGAGGGGAACCAAATGAATAGCTGCCACTATCGACCAAAGAACTTGCAAAATTAGATGGCAGGGACATTGTCTCGATCAAGGAGGAGAAGGAGAACCTGGTCCCGGATTGAGTCTACCCTGCGCAGGGAAAGAGTTGCAGTCACCAACAGTGTACCCAGCAGAACTCCTATGAATTCCAGTTTCCGACAGAGAAAGATATGACTTGGGAAGGTTGATGGTAATGCCCAGATCGCGAAATAGAGTGAAGTTTGTGGCTGGAGAGCAGATACTTTGTGGGAGCTGTGAGGAGCCAATCATCTAGGTATAGGGAAGACCTGAAAAACACTGCAGACAGATGGGCTGCAACCACTGCCATTCATTTGGTGAACACCCTGGGGGGGGGGGGTTGAGACCGAAGGGCAGGGCTCTGAACTGAATCATTGAGCCCCAGCCTTGAGAACAGTAATCTCCAGGAGCGCCTGCCTGTTATTTGTGATAGTACGCATCCTTGAGATCTACTGATCACATCCAATTGTCCTTGTGCAGAAGGATGGACTGAAAGGTTACCATCCACAAACTTCGACTTCTTGACAGAAAAATTCAACTTACCGAGGTCCAGAATGGGAAGCAGGTCCTCTGTTTCTTTGGCCACTAAAAGAAGCAAGAGTAAATACTGGATCCTTGCCCTGTTGGGACCTCCTGGATGGCCCTTTTTTTGAAGGAGGTCTTGCACCTCAGAAAGCCAACTCTCTTTGGTAGGGTGGTACGTCCAAGAGTGATTTTTGGATTGGAGGGGGTGACTGAAGGTTATAAAGTATTCCCTACACATGTTTAGCATCCACCGGTCTGAGGTGATAGCAGTGCACACCAAGAGGTGCAAGGAGTTAAGACCCCTGACTGCCTCCATGGTAGAAAAGTCCAGCAGTGCTTCAGGAGCAATGTGGGGCTTCTCAGAGAATGGTTCTCAGAAGCCCCGATTGGGTGGACCTACTCTGCTGCATTATCTGCCATCAAATCCCCTTCCCAGGCTGGAAGAGAACTCCTGAGGAGCATCCTGGAAAGACCAACAAGTCCTACGGAACCAAAGCTTTTTACTACACCTCAGAGTCTTAGAGAAGGAACACTAGGGAGTAGAAAATTTGATCCCCACTGCGGACAAGGGCTTTCCCTCCTGCTCACTGTGGCTGAAAGCTTCTTTGATTGAAGGACCAAAGAGAGTAGATCCATCGAATGGGGCATTGGTAAAGGAAGCCTTGAAGCTGTCCACAAATCCGTAAAGGCGAAGCCAGGCATGACTTCTAACAGCAAAACCTGTACCTGCCACTCATAAGATGGCCTCAACACAGTTTGAGATCAACCTCAAAGTATTTGCAAGAGAAGTGAATGGAAAGCATCGGAGCAACCAACTTAAGGCTCCCTGGAGGCAATAACTCTGAAAAAGAAAAGGAAAGTTCAGATACCAAATCCTTTTGCAGCCGTGTGGAGAGCGCCATACAACTTTTAGTCCTCAGTCCAAAAGCAGCTGAGGCATACACGTGCTTCCAAAAACAGTCAATCACCTGCAACTCTATTAGGGGATGGATCGTACTATTTTGTGTGCTCTTTATTGGTGGCTGCAGCAACAACAGCATCTACAGGGACAGCTTCATTCCAGAAAGGTTCATCTTTGGAAGGACTGAGAAACTTGTCCGCCCTCTTGGGGACCAGTTCAACTGTGTTCGGCTCCTTCCAAGCCCTGATGGCAATGAGCTAGACAAATTCATTTGCAGAGTGAGAAACGCAGGAGGGGGATGGGCCCACCCCAAACGCCTTCAGGAACACAGACTCCTCTTAGGATAAGGTGGGGGAAGACCAACTGCCCTGCTCTTTCAGGATCTCAAGCACGTCTCCAAAGGACACTTCCTGACGGTAGTCTGGGGACCCATCCCCTTCCTTGAAGTCAGTGCCCTCCATGAGAGACTCTCGAGGAGAGGCTAGGTGCCTCCTCTTGCACGTCCTCTTCCGAGGAGGCTCCTTCACCTTGGACTCTGAGGAAGAGAGTACACCTAAGGGAGTAATGCCCTTCTGAATGCGATCTCAGGGGGCTGACTCCAGAACAATGATGAAGTCTCACCACCCAAGACAGAACCAGGCAGGAGTGAGGCCAGAGCAGAGGTAGAACCTGCCAAACAACCAAAGACCGTCCTATCGCCTGGAAGACAGACGAAGCCCTAACCTTCCAACAGGCCAGTAACTACCGTGAGTGCACACACACACAGACAATGTTCAAGTGATTTTCTCCTCTACCCCAGGTACAGGAGGTCTTTACCAGAAGTGCCTTGAACAAAACCCTAGGACTTGCAAAAGCATAATTTCTTTCCACCATTTTAGTTCTAAAAGAATGCCCTTTGCAGTGAAAGATCAGATGCCCATGACAGCCAGTGCTTTGCCCTACTGTTCACTTCAGCTGAGATTTTTCTTAACTTTGGGTTAAAAAGGGCTGGCCCATTAAAGAGAGCATTTACACAGGACATCTTGAAGCTCTCAGCAAAGTCGCAAAGAAGTTGCATTTAATGGCTACATGGGCACAAGATATGGACTAGAGAATGATTAGCTGTGACGCTAGCCATCCGTACACCAGCAGGTAAGGTACCAGACAGGGACTAGGAAAGTTCCTTGGTCAAGTCTCCTTGGAATCGTGTCAGGTGAGCTAGATAATTCAGTGCATGTAAAAATAAAAAAAGTCACTAAAGCACAAGTCTTCGCAGTCACTGGATCCAAAGATCTGACCAAAGAAGGAGATATTAGAAAGGGGATTGCAAGGGCCAGGGCCTGCACTTCTAGAAGGACAAGTGCAGGGAGGACCTCAATCTGGATTTGGTTCTTCAGAAACTTCTGCATCATCCTATAGATGTTAGCTTCAGACAGACTATCCAACAACTGAAATTACCCAAACAATGATGCCACTGAAGGCAGCCTGGAGAACAAATGCACCAATCTGTCTTGCAAACTAGGGGAATGGAGAAAAGGGCTGGCTAGCTTCAGAAAAATTCTCAAAGGACAAGGGTATCCGACCCAAATCGGATCGGGGATAGTAATCACATCAGATAACCTTGGTACTTAAGTAAGGCTTGATGCAACAAATGGATTAGACCACCATTCTTAAATCATTTACTTATCCTATCAGGTTGGTCTCTCTCCTTTTCCCTTTATCTTGTTTTGTAGAAGACCTCACCTTATCCACAAATTTATTAAGAGAAGAGGAAGCAGAAATAAAACCAAAAGGGGTTGTTTTGCATGTTATAGCAGGAGACCTTTCAAAACTAATTTGGTTAGATTGCGGACAGCCATAGCCCCAAGACGAGATCCTGACCAACTCCACATCTAGATGATCCAATTCTAAACAGCACAAGCATAATGAATGAGGGTCCTACGGATGGGGGACTTGAGCACGTAAGTGATGCACTTCATGAATCCAGAAGCCTTGTCACTCATGGCACCAAAAAGCAAGCATGCACACAACAGTAAACTAGCAACAAGCTATTAGTAGGGTTAATGGAGGCAATTAGAAGCCCAACAACAATTAGTTGTCCAACACTAGAAGATGTATATAAACTTTTTTTTTTTGAGGTAAGAATGCTAAATGGCATGAAGACAGGCCTAGAATTGTAAAAGTTCAGACTACTAAAGTACTACTAACAACAAAGTAACAATCACAACAAAATACCTGAATACAGAGAGCTAAGAGTTACGTACATACCATAATTTAGCATCTGTGTTGTCCTGTGTCATCATTCATCACCACAAAATCTAGGATTCGAGCTGGCAACATACTACAGACGGATTAAAAGCTCTGACTCCTCTCACTACCATGACGCCCTGCCATCCTCTGACCCCCAGGTTGAATTTGCTGCAATGTGCCTCAATGCTACTACCACAAGACTGGAAGAAAACTCCAATTTCCTCTCTGATCTACAAGGTAGGGGGACAGTAGGAAGGGAAAATGTAATGAATGCTGTAGAACAACACAGATGCCAAGTTATGCAAGTACATAACTCAATCTGATGTTATCCAAGTCATCATTCAATACCATAGGGTAAGAGTCCCCAGCTACCATCAACCGTGGCAGGCCTCAAAGAAGTACATGCCGGAGCATCATGGAGCCAAATGAACCCCTGCTACTAAAAACCAAATCAATCTTGTAGTGAGAAATAAACATGTGAGGATTAGACCCAGTGGCAGCAGCACAAATGTCATCAATAGAAAGCCTAGCTAAAAAGGCTGAAGAAGTTGCTACGGACCTAGTAGAATGAGCCTTGACATTTCCTGGAACATCAAAGGTGGTTAGGTTTGTAGACAGTAGACATGCAGCTAGATATCCATTCAGCAATACTGATCTTAGAAACAAGAAAGCCACTTCTATTAGGGGAAAACTCCATAAAGAGATACTCTGACTTACGAAAAAATTTAGGCCTATGCAGGCAGAACCATAACTGTCTGTGAATGTCCAAAGTTGCAGGATATACTCTTCTCTGTTGGAAAAGTTGGGGAAGAACACTGGAAGCTGAATACATTCATTTACAGACTATTCAGAAGCAATCTTGGCAACGGGGAGGAGTTTATTCTAAGAGAGACTGTCCTTGTGAAAAAATCATGTGAGGAGGAGTAATGGTGAGAACTTGCAGTTCTGAAACCCTCCTAGCTGAGGTAATAGTCACCAAGAGGGTTTGTCTTTCATGACAGGAACTTGAGTTTGCAGGAACTAGGAGGCTCAAAAGGACTCCTAGTCAGAGACTACAAAACCAGCATGAGGTCCCAAAGTAGGCGAAGGGTTCTTAATCGGAGGCTGAAGCAGAAAAACCCTTTCACAAACGCTTTACAAAGCCTAGATGAATAAGCAGACTCAGTTCACATGCAAGTTGGAAATAGACACCAACTGAAGCTTGACAGTGTCAACACTTGCTCCTGCTTGGAAGAGGGAGGAGAAGAAAAAAACATATCTGAAATTGAAGCAGACAAGGGATCCAGATTCTTGCTCTTAGCCCAAACAGAAAATCTTTTCCACTTGCTACTGTACACCTTCCTAGTGGAGGGTTTCTGGGAGGCTAGAATGATAAGTTGAATGGGGACGCTAGCCTGGACTGTTTTATGATCATTGAAACTGGAGAAACCATGACGTTAGACAAAAGGGATGAAGGTTTGGGATATTAAGCCCGGACGGATGAGAAATCATATCCTGACGGGAATCCATACTCATGGCGGATACTGAAGATGAAACCTAATGGAAAACCACAGTTGAGGCCAGAAAGGGGCAATGAAGCTAAAGGGATGGCCTCAGGTGTTGCGCTTTCTGCAGAACCTTGGGTATTAAGGGGACAGGAGGGTAGGCGTAACAGAGACCCAGAGGCCAATCGTGAACTAGAGCATATCTTGGTGACTCCCCTTGAGGGGGAGATCAGGGCAAAGCATATGCTAAATTTGTGGTTGGCTGGGGAGACAAAAAGGTCGCAGCACGATTGACCCCAATGGTCAATTATATTTTGCCACTGAAGGACTGAGGGACCAATCGCGACGACTCAAGATAAATCTGCTGAGCCCATCTGCCAACACAATGGAATCCCTGGGTATGTGTGTTGCAATATGGAAGCAGCTGGAGACATTCATATACTCCCAGGGTGTCTCTGTACAATGGGTACATGTTTCCCCCTACTTTTTGGCATACAAGATGACAACCCATGTTGTCTAAATTGCAATATTCCCTACAGCGAGGTAGTCCTGGAAGCATTGCAATGATAGAACTG
This sequence comes from Protopterus annectens, assembly GCF_019279795.1. NCBI lineage: Eukaryota > Metazoa > Chordata > Ceratodontiformes > Protopteridae > Protopterus > Protopterus annectens. The sequence continues at coordinate 77,850,502 of NC_056730.1, read as the reverse complement.
CCCTCATCTCTAGAACGTTTACATGCAACTTGGTCCCTACTAGGGACCACGTGTCTTGGACAGTCAGCCTGAAAATGCGACACCCTCTCTTTCATGGTCACTGTGGCCATGGGCGGTGGGAGAGAAAAGGACCTGCCTAGAGACTGATCCTGAGACAAACCACCACTGGAGGTGACATCTGCACATGGGCATCAGCTTTATGGTCACAGAATGAAGCAGAGCGAACCACTGAACAAGCTAATGTCCATTTTAACACTCGCATGTGGTACCTGGCCAGATGGAGTTTAATTACTGACGCCATGGATCCAAGAGGCCGAAGAACCAGATGAACTGAGGGAACACGACAGGTCTAAGATCTGTGTGACCTGTTCCCCTATCAACTGAATTCTGCACAAAGCTAAAGCTGCGATCTCTGAAAGAGTAACTGAACACACAAGAATTCAGACTATTGGGTGAAGATCAGATTGTATTTCGCAAGGTTGACTTATCCCTAACTGACAGAAGAGGGGGACAACATAATGAATTGACTGCATAAGTCGATGCCTCTAAGATGACATGAGTAAATAGTTGAGGTACAGAAAGACCTGGAACTCCTGCAGGCGCAGGTGAGCTGCTACTACTGCCATACACTCTGTAATCATCAGGACGACTGACGAGACCGAAAAGTAGGGCTCTGAACTGGTAATGACTGGCTCCTAGCCTGAAGCAAACATGCCTTCTGGAACTGTCTATTTTGATATGATAGTAGGCGTCCTGGAGAATTAGAAAACATCCAATCGTCCATGCATAAAAGTGGCAGAATTGACTGAGCAGTGACCATCTGGACTTTGATTTCTTCCCTGAAAGATTGAGCTTGCCGACATACAGAATAGCACAGAGTTAAGTGCCTGATCATCTTTGTATGGCTGGGACCTCTTGGATTGTTCTTTTTCAAAACTGAACTTCTTTGAAGACCAACTCCCTTTAACTGGGTGGAACATCTGGGAAGTAACTTCTTACAGGAATGGATTCCAAAATGGAACAAAATAGCTCCTGGAAATATTTAATACCCACTGATTGGAAGTGATGTTTGTCCAGGATAGTAGGTGTAGGGAAATGCGATCCCTAACTGCCACCAGAGAAGAGCAGCCAGGCAATGCTTCAGGAGCGCCAATAGGGCATCTCAAAAAAGGGCTCCCTGGAGCTGTGATTCAGCATATCCTCCCCTGCCTCGAGGGCATTGTCATCTAATGAAACTTCTCCCCCTGCCTATGGAAGAGGATTCAGCAGGAGCGTCCTGAAAGGGAGACTGTGCCTTATGGGACATCTTACAGTTCCACTTTGGGTCTTAACGGAAGACACCTATGGTGGAGTAGAAAACTTGTTCCCCACCGTAGATGGAGTCTTCCTTTCTTGCTCACTGCAGATCATAGTGCCCTTCAAATTAGGTCCAAAAAGAGTAGAACAATGGAAGGGGGTGGGGCATTAGTGAAGGACGCCTTTAAAGGATTCCATGAACCCTCAAATGTAGCCAGGCATGACCCCTTAAATCAATTCTTGTACCAGCTGCAAAAGAGGTAGCTTCCGTAGCACTGGAAATTAACCTCATCGAAAAATTTCCCAGAGAAGTCGGTGTGGAGAGCCTGGAAGAGACCTTCTTGAAAGTTCTCCACCAGCAACAACTCCAAGGAAAGTAGAAAGCTCTTGGACCAAATACCTTTTGAGGTGGGTAAACCGTACCAAATTAATTTGTCGCCCTCAGTCCAAACATAGCTGAGACATGCACACGCTTTCCAAAATACTCATTCATCTGGGACTCCCTGCTCGGGGGATAGACCGTGGAGCACTGCTACTTTTTAGTGGAGGTCGCAACTACGATAGCATCGACTGGCACTCCTCTGCTCAAGAAAGAATCGTCTGCAGGAGAAGTAAAACTTGTCGTCCATTTTTGGAACAGGTTCCATTGTGTCTGGTTCTCTCAAGGCCCTGCTGGCGATCAGATCCAATAACTCATCGCCAGGGGAGAAAACCAGGAAGAAGACGGGCCTGTCCCGAATGCCTTCAGAAACTAAAGATGGGGGTTGGGAGACCATCTGTCATTTTGTTTCAAGTGCTCAAGGATGTCTCCAAAGGAAGGAATCGGGCGGAGATCTGGGGGACCCATCTCCTTCCTTGAGGTCCGTATCCACAGTGAGGGAATCAATTGGGGAGTCCAAGTGCTTCCTCTTGCACTTTCTCTTACAATGATCCTCCTCCTCTGTGGGTTCCGGGGAGAACAGAAGAGACTGGGACTCCCAGAGGGGAAGATACCCCCTAAAAGCTTGACTGGGAGGGCTAACCCTGGACAGGATGGAAGGCCTCATCAGCTTAAGTAGAGAGAGGCAGGGAGGAACCTGGAGGTGCAGCAGAGGTAAAGAAAGACCAGGAAAAAATCCTCCCTACCACACGGAAAGCTGATGGGGCTGAAATCAGGCTCACCCCTCATGCCAAAGAAAGAGGCCCCCTGAGGAGGAAGAACAAGTCCAGAAACAGCACCTCAACCTTCAGATACAACCAGCCCAGAGCTATCAAAAACCAAAGCGCAAAAAAGGGACCAGTCCAAGAAGATGGTACCAGATACCCCACCACCACAGAGCGGATGGGGGAACAGAATAAGCCAAAGACCCCAAACAGGGTCGAGAAAGGGGAATACTCTGCTTTGCTGGAATCTGACTGCAGATGTCCTGGTCCCTATAATCCAAAGCCACAGGGGCTGTATGAGAATGGGAAACTGGGGAGGTGAGATTGGGGGCCAGGAGCTCCAACTTTATTTGGGCCTTGAAGTTCCATCATCTTGTTCATGTCTGAGGGCAAGAGACTCCTCAAAGATCTTAAGGAAAAGGAGTGGGTAGACCTGGAGGGAGATTTCCCTGACCTACTGTGATGTTCTGGGGAATGGCTCTGACTTCTCGGAGCCGAATGAGTCATCTGATTGGAGGCAGAAGGGAAAACAACCTGCCCCAAGACTGGACTCTGGGTTTGAAGACCTTGTTGGATCCGAAGGCCTAGCCAACAGCAGAGGAATCAGATGAATTGGTCAGATCCATGGCTGGCTTGATCTTGATCGGATCCCGAGGGCATCTGATCCAGAGAAGCCCTGCATCTGACAGACAGCTCCAAGGCTCTTTGCTCGAAAGACAGTGGATCCAGGACAGAACAGGCTGAAGTCAGATCAGGAAACGTAAGATATGGCAGCCACAGTTTCTTACAGGGAGCTGGCTGGAGAGAAGGGGTCTTCCTCTTCGGATTGGAAGAGGAAGCGTTTGAGGGAAACAATGGATTCCCCATGGGCAAAACACTTTAGCAAAGGTTTGTTGCGGCACTCTGCCAAAGTTCTGGGGTTAAATGCGGCACAAAGGTTGCATTCAACTTCCACATGCAGAGCACCCAAGGAAAACATGCACTCCTCGTGCACATTGGAAGGAGGCATTTTCCAACCGCATGAGGAGCATTTCTTAAAGCAAGCAGGTTTATCAGCATTAATTCAACAGTCAAGATAAAATAAGACTAAATTAAACCACTAAAATACACCAAGAACTATGCCAACACAGCCCTAACAGCTACAAGGATAAGGGTGCCAAAACCCAACACACACAAAAAAAAAAAAAGATCTAAGGAAAGGGAGGTAATAAACAAGAAATTAACAGCACCAACTACACCAGAAAACCACACTAAAGTAAGAAAAACAAGGGGAAAAAAAGACAACTAGCTAGAAGCAATGGAAAATGCGTCGGAGGATACATGGCAAGCGAGATCTGGGGGTCAGAGGGAGGCAGGGCATCACTGGATTGGGAGGAGCTACAGCCTTGGATCCATCTGTAGCATGTTGCCGGCTCAGATCCGATAGAGGATCCTAGACCCTACGGCGATGAATATCACTTGTACAACAAATAGCTATAATTTATCTGAAATGACCAAGTACAAAATGGGAAAAAGAGGTTTTGGATGGATGGACTAAATATGTGCTGAGCACACTGATAGTGTCTGAACCTAACGAGCAGAAAACAAGATCTGAGATACTGTAGCACAGAGTGGACATATGGGTAGAGGGGTAGAGCCTAAGCTTTGTACGCAATACTCTAAAAAGTTGCCAATTTTGGATTCAGTAAGCTCTGACAAACCAATATGTTGAGACAGACGAAAAACAACAGTGGATCCTGACCCACTCTGCATTGCAAAATTTGGAGATTAGAGGCATCCAACATGCGGGCACTCTCACCCAGACTCATTACAATGTAATGGTTATTAATTTGAAAGGGGGTTGTGAAACAGTGAGGGTAGGGATTACAAAACCTCACTGCATCTATACAACAGTAATTCTGTTCCCAGAAATTGAGACTGGATGTTATATGGAGGGAAAGGCTCAACATGTACAGAGATATCACTCTAATTATCAAAAATCTTTTAGCATTTTACCTCTAAAAAATATATCAAGGGCTTCTTAATCAAAGCAATTCAAGTAACAACTTTACACTCTCAAAGCAGAAAACACTAGACTCTGCTAATTTATCCCTTTTTGTGTAATCCATTCACCCAACACCATTTTCCATTTGGTACATAGGGTCGGGGTGTCACTTCTACAGTGAATCATTCCGAGCCCAGTTATACACCGCCAGTTGGCTATCCCTGCAGTGGAAGTTAATTTGTACCACTACTACCTCATCCACACAAATCTACGGCCAATTTAGAGTGCCAAATCCACCTACATGTCTTTTGGAATATGGGATGTAACCAGAGCACCCTGAGGAAACCCACATGACCACAGGGAGAACATGCAGACTCAGCACAGAAGGAACCCAAGCAAAGACGTACAAAAACACCAATGAAAAAAAATATCGACTACTTCCTACTTATCAGACAAGAGGGAGGGTCAACAGCCACAACACAGGCAACAGGAACATACAGAAAAAGTATAGCTGTGTACACTTACCATAAAAGTTTGGGTGTATTCACTGTTGCAGTCATTACATTTGGGTTATCTGCTTGCAGGTTGACCTCAGTCGGTCTGATTAAGTCTTGGGACCTGCGTCAGTTGCTGTCCCCTTCTCCATGGCGTCAGGTCGCCATGGTATAAAACATGCAGCTCACGCCATTACATCAATTTTTCTTGCCCCAGATGTCAGATGGCCCCTTAATGGGCAGCAATTAAACATAAAAGCATAAAGATGTACCTCCAACAAAAAAGCAAATACACCACTAAGGCTTTTAAGCATAGTAAAGGAAAGTAGAGGTATAGCCAAAAGAAGTTAGGGGGCTGGAGGGAGGGTAACCAAGACTGCAACAGTGAATAGACTACCATCTACATTTATGGTAAGTGCACGTAACTTAGGTTCATAGGTAGGTTACAAGGCTATCGGCCCAAGGGCCTACGGAGGCCTAGCCAACAAGGTTCCCTGACTTACGCTACCCAAGAAAGTTATTTTTCTGTGCCAATGCCGAGCAGAGGCACAGAAGTGATCCCCGGCTTGTATTTCCTATTTCCCATCTACTCAGAGTGCTAATGAAGAACTTTGCTTGACAGAGTATGGGAAGTCTCTGGGACAGGACTCTATCCCTCCAGCATGTCCTGTTTATTGTGGTGACAAGGTTTAGGTCCCTAGAGCATGTAGCTCGGAGGGATTGGGATTTCTTCAGGTGTAGCATGTCCAACAGCTCTGGGGTTGACATAGCTTTATATGTTAGGCAGAGATCACCTCGGAGTAGGAGATATGCTACGGAGTAAAGCTGGAGTTTTTTGAGGCGGTCAGTGTAGGGCATTTGTTTGAGGCCAGTAATCCTCTGAGGTACTTCTGTGGCCTTTCAAGCTGCTGCAGATGTCTTGTGAGGTACATTCCAAAAGGGGCATTGTACTCTATGATGGGTCTAATGAGTGTCGAGTAGAGGGGAACAATGACGTTTTTTCCTGGATGAGAACCCTTTCATGATGAGGTGTGCCACGTAGGACTTATTAACTACTGTGGTGATGTGTCTACCAAAGGAGAGACTACTGTCCACCTGGGTCCCAAGGTCTCTTAGCACGCATTCAATGTTAAGTAGATTGCCGCCTATGTGGTAGTTCATGTGTACAGTGTCTTTACCAAAGGGGATGACACTGCACTTTTTGGCATTGAGCGAGGCTCTTCTGTAGGATGTCCACATCATTTGGGGACTTGACTATGGCTCCTAGTTTGTAGTCATCTGCGAACTTAGTTAGCCAGAGGCCTTCTGTGTTAGCCTGTACTTAAGAGAAGTAGAAACCAAACAGGAGAGGTCCCAGGACAGAACACTGTGGTACTCCACTTGTCACTGCTTTGAGGTCAGATTTGGAGCCCGCAACTTTTACAGTGCGGGTTCTGTCAGTGAGCCAGTTGGCAACCCATCTTGTGACATAGGGGACTTATACCTAGTTTAGTGAATTTAGCTATAATTCCAGAATGGGGGATGGTGTTGAAAGCTTTGGCGAGGTCAAGATAGACTGTGTGAACCACCTTAACCTCATCTACGGCTTTGGTGACTGCCTCAAAGAAGTTGCTCAGGTTCAGGAGGCATGATCTGCCATTCACAAATCTGAACAGGGTGGGATCCAGAGTTTGGAGATTACCAATTTCTTTATTTAGGAGTTCCATGATGATACGTTCCATGGCCTTGCAGACCAGGCTCGTCAGGCTAACAGGTCGATAGCTCCCGGGATCAGTGGTGGCTCCCCCTTTGTGGAGTGGGATAACTGTTGCTGTGCACCATTCAATAGGCACAAAGCCTGATGCAAGGCTATTACTGAACATGGTGCTTAAGTGGGGAGCCAGTTCGTTCTGAAGTTCGTGTAAAACGCAGCCTGGGATGTTGTGTGGTCCCATGGATGCTGTGTTTTTGGCTTGAGTTAGCAGCTTTTACCTGCGTAGTTATGATTACAGGGACTCTGCATTCTTCCTGTATAGATATGAGCCCCTTTAGGGGGTGAGAGTGGGGTAAAGTTAGCACTTAACCTATCTGCCAAGATGTTAGCAATATCAGTTGGTTCTGTAATTTTCTTGCCTTTGTGCTCTAACTCAGAGCAAATCTGGGTGTTGCCACAGAGATTCTTGACATAGCTATAGAATGCTTTGTGGTTGTCCTTGGAATTAGTAGCGATTTTGTATTCTTAGCTAGCTTTGGAGGATCTTATAAGGGATCTCAACTTCTTAACGTGGCTGAACAGGGAGCTCCTCCACTCATGGGATTTTACTGTACTATGTTCTTCGTGTTTCACTGTTGCAGTCATTACATTTGGGTAGATTCCAAAAGCTATGGTTGGGAGGAGTTTAGATAGCATTAGGGCCAGCTATAAGGCCCTGCAAGACTGCAGTGGCAAAAACAGCTCTAGATTTAGAGAAAATTGGCAAATAATGCTAGGTGAAAGTACGTACAGAACTCCAGGTAGCAGCTTCTAGGATGTCCCTGGTATGCACACCTCTGAGAAAGGCTGCAGAGGTAGATGCAGTGCTGGTGGAGTGAAGTCTGATTCACTGGGGGATAGGGTTTTCCATGGTGCTTATAGCAAAAATGAATGCAATGGCTTATCCATTTAGAAATGGTTTGCTTTGAAATAGCCTTCCCCTCTGCCCCTGCAGCAAATGCTACCAGCAGCTGTTCAGATTTCCACTGAGATTTAGTCATGTCCAAGTAGAATACAAGTTGTCTGTGCACATCTAAAGAATGCAGTATCCGTTCCCCTTTAATCTGTGGATTGGGGAAAAAAGGATGGCAAAATGGATGGTCTGATTAAGAGCCACACTGGATACCACTTTGGGCATGAAGGATGGATTGGTTTTGAGGGAGACCCTGTCTGCATGAAGGATGAAACGCTCCACTGCCATAAGGGCCTGTAATTCAGATACCCTTCTAGCTGAAGTGATTGCCAAAGGGAAAGCTCTTTTCCAAGAAAGAAATTTTAAGTCTGCAGTAGCAGCTGGATCGTAAGGAGGTAGAGAGTTTCTCCAAGACAAAGTTAAGGTCCCAGGCAGGGGTTGGAGCTCTCCTGGGTAATCTCAAAATTTGGGCCCTTCTGAGGAAATGCTTGAGGAGTGGAGAGAAGAGGGGAGGTTCTGTGTTATACTGAGCTGAAATGGCTGAGTCATGGATTTTAATGGAGAAAAAAAGACAGGCCCTTGTGAAGCATCTCAGTTAAGTATTGTAAAATCTGAGGCAAATTGAGCACTGCTGTGCTTATCCCTTGAGATTGGTTCCAGGCACAGAATCATTTCCATTTTTCAGCATAAGATTTTCTAGTACTAGGCCTCCTGGCCTAAAAGATTATATCCATCACAGGTTTGCTGAGGGATGGTAAAGGAGACATTAAGTAATTAGCCAGGCTGCAAGGTTCAGTGTTGGAAGCTGAGGGTGCAGAATCTGGTTCTCCTGCTGAGACAGCAGGGAAGGAGTACGAGGCAGGTGCCAAGGAGATAACCGTGACACTGTGCAGGAGGGTGTGCCAGTGTTGGCACGGCCAGTCTGGAGCAATCAATATCATCCTTGGTTTGTCCAGTTTGATTTTTAGTAGTACTTTGGAGAGCAGAGGCAGAAGGGTTAGGCACAGACATCCACTTTCCAGGCTTGTATGTGGGGAGTCCTTGTGCAAAATTTTTCCAATTGGTAGGTCGGGGGATGAGGCAAAAAGGTCTATATCTGGGCTCCCCCATTTGCTTGTCAACATGTTGAAAATCCTTGGTTCCAGTTTCCACTCGTGTGGGTCCATGAGGTTTCTGCTTAGTCCGTCTGCCAGTGTATTTAATTTTCCTGGCAGGAATGGAGCTTGTAGGTGCACTTGGTAGCTCAAGGCTGTGTTCCACAATGCCATGGCTAGCCTGCAGAGGGGGTAAGAATGTGCACTCCCCCCTACTTATTTACCACATAACACTGGTGTTGTCCGTCTTTTCCATTAGTTGTCCTGGAGAAATGTAGTCTTTGAAGGCTGCCAGAGCATTTTCTACAGCTAACGTTTCTTTTTGATTGATATGCAGGGGCATTTGACTTCGGTTCCATTTGCCCTGAATGCACTTCCCTGCCAGGTGAGCCCCCCATGCATAGTCTGATGCATCTGTTAGGGTTTGGGCAGCAGGGGGTAGTGTGAAAGGTAGTCCCTTGTTTTGGTGGTAGGCCTCTGCCCACCAAAGGAACTCTAGGAGTAGGCAAGGTAGGATAAGAATCATTGTTTCTAGATCTTGAGAATATAGACACCATACGCTTTTTAGATAACCACTGTAGTTTTCTCATATGCAGTCTTGCATATGGAATTAGAAGACTGCAGGAGGCTATCAACCCCAAGGCTTGCAGTATTTGTCTTGCAGATATAGCAGGGTTTTTGTGGTCACTTGTTAGAAGTAGGTTGTCAAATGAATTTGCTTTTCTGGCGTGACGTAAACCATCTGGGAAGTTGTATTCAAGCTTGCTCCCAGGAATATAATTTGTTGACAGGGTACCAGATGTGGTTTCTTTTTGTTTATGGTGTACCCCAGACAAGTTAGAACCCTTTCTACAAAGGCCAGCTGATTCAAAAGTATGTCCTGGCTTTCTGCCTGAATTAGACAATCGTCCAGTTATGGGTATATTTGAATATTTCTTTGCCTGCAAAATGCAATAATTGGAGCTAGGCACTTTGTGAATACCCTGGGCGCAGTAGATAAAACAAAAGGCAGTGCAGAGAAAGTACAGTTGTGTACACCTACCATAAATTTAGATGTTAGAGTGTCTTCACTGTTGCAGTCATGACTGTAGGGTTCTCCCCTGCCGGCAGGCAGTCCTCGGTCGGCCAGAATCCCAAAGTCTGGGTCCGGCGTTGGTTGTTCAACCATGCTCCCTGAGGTCAGAACGCCAGGAGTACAAAGCTGACAGCCGATGCCATGTTCTCCAGTTTTTCTTGCCCCAGATGTCAGGAGTCCCAAAATGAGAAATGTCCCATATCCTTTGCAAATACACCTCAGAAGAATGGTGAAAAAAGGAACCACACGAAAGTAAAAATAAGAGGGGACAGGAGGGAGGGAAACCCAGACTGCAACAGTGAAGACACTCGAACATCTACATTTATGGTAGGTGTACACAACTGTACTATGTTCATCGTGTTTCACTGTTGCAGTCATGACAGTAGGGTAGAATCCCAAAGCAGAATAAGAGGGAGGTGGTCATAAAGTAGAAGGGGCGGCTAAAAGGCCCTGCAAGACTGCAGAAGCAAAGCCTGCCCTAGACTTAGAGAGGTAGATTGTAGTGCTTTGAAAAAGTATGCACTGAACTCCAAGTTGCAGCTTCCAAAATGTCGTTGGTAGAACTCCCCTGAGGAAGGCAGCTGAAGTGGCAGCAGCTCTGGTGGAATGAGTCCGTATACTCACTGGGATTTGCTTTCCATGGTGTGAATAACAATCTGATTCCATGAGCAATCCATTTAGAAATGGTCTGTTTTGAAATGGCTTTACCTTGGAAACTTGAAGTATAAGAAACAAACAATTGCTCTGATTTTCTGATGTCCTTGGTTCTGTCCAGGTAAAAACGTAGTTGTCTGTGTACATCCAAGGAATGTAAGATCCTTTCCCCTTTATTTTGAGGAGTGGGGAAAAAAGTTGGCAAGTGGACAGTTTGATTTAAAGCCACTTTGGAAACCACCTTAGGCATGAATGTAGGATTAGTCCTCAAAGACACCCTGTCTTGATGAAAAATAATATAAGGTTAAACAGCCATAAGAGCTTGCAATTCTGAAACTCTCCTGGCAGAGGTCAGGGCTAACAGGATGGCTGTTTTCCAAGATAAAAACTTGATGTCAGAAGAGGCAGCAGGCTCAAAAGGAGGTAAGGTGAGCTTTTCCAAAACATAGTTGAGATCCCAAGCAGGAATGAGAGATCTAGGAGGTCTTAAGCTCTTAGCTCCTCTGAGAAACTGTCTCATGAGCTGGTGGGAAAAGATTGGAGGGTCTGTATTATAATGAGCGGAAATAGCAGAGGCATGTATCTTAATGGAAGAGAAAGAGAGACCCTTCTGTAAGAGATCTGTCAGGTAAAGTAAAATCAAAGGAATGCTCGGAAGAAGAGGATCAGAATCCTGAGCCTGCATCCAGGAACAAAATCTTTTCCATTTTCCTGCTTAGGATTTTCTAGTGCTAGGACGTCTGACTTCTAAAATTACATCCATAACCTGCTTGGGTAGGAGAGAAGAAATCAAAGGCCCTGGATTAACCAGGCCGCCAGGCTGAGAGTGCTCACATGAGAGTGTAAGACCTGACCCTGATGTTGGGACAGAAAGGTCGGAATCTGTGTTAAGACCCAAGGGGGCTCCAAACACAGGTTTTTCAGAGTGGGGTACCAAAACTGTTGAGGCCAATTTGGGGCCAACAAGATCATCTTGGGCTTGCCCTGTTTGATCTTTAATAATATCCGTGGAAGAAGAGGAAGAGGCAGAAAGGCATATCCCGAGAGGTTTCTCCAACTGAATGATAGTGCATCCACTTTCCAGGCTTGTTCGTGGAAAGTCCTGGTGCAAAAATTCTGTAGTTGATGATTGAGATGGGATGCAAAGAGGTCTATGAGAGGACATCCCCAGACTGCTGTTATCCTGAATATTTCGGTGTCCAGCATCCATTCATGTGGATCCGAAAGGTTTCTGCTCAGACTGTCTGCCAGGAAGTTTTGCTTCCCAGGTAGAAACTGAGCTTGAAGGTCCAGATTGCAAGCTAGAGCTGCGTTCCATAGATCCATGGCTAGTCTGCAAAGGGGGTAGGAATGAGATCCCCCTTGCTTATGTACCACATAACTGTGGTGTTGTCTGTCCGTATCAGTAGTTGTCCTGGTTGTAGAAGATTCCTGAAGGCCATTAGAGCTTTCTGAATGGCTAACATTTCCTTTAAATTGATATGCAGGTGCTTCTGATCCTTTGTCCAAAGGCCCTGCAGACAGTTGCCCCGAAAATGGGCTCCCCAAGCATAATACGAGGTGTCTGTGGTTAGAATCAGAGTGGCAGGAGCAGACAGAAGAGTTTCCCTTTGTTTAGAGTACATGCCTTGGACCACCAAAGGAATTCCTTTTGAAGACAAGGCAGGATGGAGATCAGTATGTCTAAACTGTGGCAATGCTGAGACCATAAACTTTTTAGGTACCACTGTATTTTCCTCATGTGTAGTCTTGCATATGGTACGAGAAGGATGCAAGAGGCCATGTAACCCAAAGCCTGCAGGAATCTCCTTGCAGATAGCAGAGTTAAAGTTGCCAAGGTTTTGAAAGTTGAAGCCAGCAGAAACTGTTTTTCTTATGTCAGAAATGCCATCTGAGTTGTTGTGTTTAAAGAAGCGCCCAGAAAAATTATCTGTTGTGAGGGTGTCAAATTTGACTTTATGTTTACAGTGAATCCCAGGAACTTGAGGAGATTCTGAACAAACCGTAGATGCTCGAGTAAGACCTCCTTGCTGTCTGCCTGAATAAGACAGTCGTCCAGATAAGGGTAAATTTGAATTCCCTTGAGTCTGCAATAAGCTACTACTGGAGCCAGGCATTTGGTGAAGACCCTGGGTGCAGTATACAATCCAAAGGGCAGCGCAGAGAATTGAAAGTGCCTCGATACGGCCTTGAACATGAGGTATTTTCTGCATTCCTGCCTGATGGGAATGTTTAAATAGGCCTCCTTTAAATCCAAAGTTACCATCCATGCATTTTTGGACAGCATTGGAAGTAGCTGCTGTAGAGTAAGCATCTTGAATTTTGGAATCTCTAGAAAGGTGTTCAAGACTGACAGATCCAGAATGGGTCTTCATGAGTTTTGCTTCCTGGGGACTAGAAAGAGCCTTTAGTAAAAACCTCGTTTCATCTCTGAAAGTGGAACTAGTTCTATGGCTTTCATAGCCAAAAGAGCTTCCACCTGCTTTAAGGCCTCTGTCCATTGATGTTTTGGAAGATCTGGCCAGCCGCTTGGCCGGGTATGAAAATGGAATTTGTAACATCTTGAAACCACATCCAGAACCCACTTGTCTTGGGTTATACAAGTCCAATTTCAGTGAAAAAGAGAAAGTTTTCCTCGGAGAGGGGCTTCCAGGTAAGAAGTTTCTGCAGCCCAACAGAGGGAGTCATGGAGTCTGTTTCCTATGAGTTTGCGACCTGTCCTCTCCTCCCCTAGGGGTGGAAGCAGTCCACTGTCTTCGTCTATAAGAGGCTTGTGTTTGAGGCCTTCCTCGGGAGCGTCTGTATCTACCCCTATGAGGCCTGTCTGAATTGGGAAAGGACCAATTTTTTGTAGGCCAATTCCTGCTAAATCTGGGTGGCGGTACTTGTAAGAAATCTTTAACTGTTTGCATGGATTTCGCCTTGTCCTCCATCTTTTTAAATCACCTCCTCAGCTTTTGATCCAAACAAAACATTATGCTGAACAGGAGCATCCAATAATTTAGCTTTAACTTGTTCTGGCAAATTTTGTTCCTTTAACCATGCATGCCTTCTAATAACTGCGCCAGAGGCAGCAGCCCTACAAGAAGCCTCCAAGGCATCAAATCCGCAGTGTAAACCATGCTTCCCAACTTGTTCAGTGGCATGCAGCAAGTCATGTAATTCCTTATCTGCAAAGGCAGAAATGGAAGTAAGCTTTTGTTTTAAAACAGACAAGAAAAATTGCTGGTACTTCAGCATATGAAACTGACAGTTCAATACCCTAATAAATAAAGTAGCAGAAGTGTACACTTTTTTGCCCCATCTTTCTAAAGATCTAGAATCCTTCTCAGTGGGAATGGGTTTTTTAGCAGAAGCGGCCTTAATTCCATTAGGACCCTGAGAAATGGTTTCAGGGTCAGCAGAAGGGTTCTTGTATAAAAACTGGTGGGAATCAGGAACCCTGTAATATCTATCAGGCTTAACAGGAGCAGGAAGAAGAGAGTCAGGGGTTAAGTTAGCCTCCGAAAAGGCATCATCCACAATATCCAAAACAGGAGGAATAGCCAGGAGTCTATGTTGGGGAAGAAGAAAATCCCTTAGTCTTTTCTTAGATTCCGAATACTCCTGTCCTTTCCAGTGGAAATGTTCCCTCATTTCATGCAAAGTTTCCCCAAAAGAGAAATCCTCAGGGGGAGAAGCTGAATGAATGGATTCCTCAGCATCAGAATACTCATAAGGAGGGAAAGAATATTCCTGGTCAGAAGAAGAAACTGAAGAAACAGAAGCCTGATCAGAGGAATCATAATAAACTTCCTGCCTTGGCCTTTTATCTGGAGGGGAATGTGAACCCCTAATCACAGTAAGTAAATCCTCCGGGAGCCGGTTCAGAAGAGGCCTGTGTTGCAGTCTTTGATTTGGGAGGAGTCTTTGCCTTTGTCTTTGGCTTTGCCTTTATTAGAAGCTGAGTAGGCCTGAAAACCCCTTCGGAAGCTGGTACCTGCACAGCGGCTCCAGACCCATCCGAAGGAGCATTGTCCGAAGGTCCTGCAATAGAAATATTCAAAGGCCTAGTTGGCTCCTCGTGGGAGTCCGTTTTGGCCATCGATTCTGAAATGGCCAACTACAGGGGCTGCAAAAGCGCCTCACTGACGACGGCCGAACCTGAAGCTGGCTGCGCTTGTGCGATATACTCAGATTTGGACCTCGGAGGTCTGTCTTTGCCCTTGCATCGTTTGTCAACTCCGGTAGCCGGAACCCTATCAGACGACATTTTGTAGTTAAAACGCCTACCGAAGTAATGAAATGCAAAATCGTACCTTCGTTTAATTGTACGTTGATTGAATCTAGCACAAAACCGACAACTAGCTATGTTGTGGTAAAGGCCTAAGCAAGGAATACAGTAAGAATGAAAATCCTTATGAGGTATTTGCTTCCCACATGAAATACAATTAACTTTTTCTGACATCGAACTGGAGCAAGAAAGAGTTTCCCCAATGGGGTACTTAACTTTGAGTGGAGAAAAAAAGTCTTCGGACTGAAGTTTTTCAGAAAAAATTGTCAGGAGTCAGCCGACCGGCACTTGCGAACTGCTATCACCGCACAGCAAGAAAGACTGGAGAACATGGCGTCGGCTGTCAGCTTTGCCTGGCGTTCTGACGTCAGGCAGCATGGTTGAACAGCCGACGCCAGACCCAGACTTTGGGATTCTGGCTGACCGAGGACTGCCTGCCGGCAGGGGAGAACTCTACAGTCATGACTGCAACAGTGAAACACGAACATCTGATGGTACATGTAGCCTGCTTTGATGCATAGGTATCATCTGGAGGATTCCCTGATTGGGATGTGCAGGTATGCTTCTTTTAAATCTAGTGTTGTCAACCAGGCATCTTTGCCTAGCATAGGAAGCAACTGAAGAGTCAGCATCTTGAATTTTGCAATCTCCAAAAAGGTGTTTAGAGTAGACAGGTCCAGGAGAGGACGCCATGAATTGTCTTTTCTGGGTACCAGGAAAAGTCTCGATTAGAAACCTTGTCCCCTTTTCCTCTTCTGAAACCAGCTGAATAGCCCCCATGCTTAACAGAGAAAGTACTTGTTTTTGGGCCTCTGACCACTGATTTGGGGGTAGGTCCAGCAAACAACTTGGTGTTGGCAACGTTTGGAAGTGAAATCTGCATCCCTGGGACAATACATTTAAAAGCCATTTGTCCTGGGTAATGAGTTCCCAATTCTTTGCATGAAGAGCAATCTTTATCCCCAAAGGGGCAATCAGTTGATAACTGCTTGGAAAGTTTAAAAGGAAGCCATTGAGACAGTTTACCATAGGGGGGAGTCTTATTCCCAGACTTGGAAGTGGAGGCCCCCCCACTACTTAGTTCCGAGTCTCCTGTGACTGAAACCTGGGTTTTTTGCTGTGTCTGGGTTTGCCTTGAGAAGACCTGGAAGGGGCTGGAAAGGACCAATTCTTAGAGGGCCACTGCCTACTAAATCTAGGAGGCTGAAATTGTAAAAAAATCTAACAGTTTGCATAGATTTAGCTTTATCTTCCACCTTTTTAAGAACTTCCTCAGCCTTGTTGCAAAACAGGCAGTCCTGATTTAAAGAAGCATCAAACAATTTAGCTTTAACATGATCAGGCAAAGACGGCTACTTAAGCCAAGCATGCCTACTGAGCAAAGACGGAGTAACAGACCTGCAAGAGGCCTCTAACGAATCAAAAAAAGAAGTTATGTTCTTACCATAATGTTCCATGTGAGTTATTCATCTCGCCTTTTTGCTCTTACACGTGGGTTCAGAGCCGATCCCTCGGCTCAGAGTCTGCCGCTTTTCAAGCTCAAACTCTCAGAGAAACTCGGGACACAGTATATATCCCATGATGCTCTACTGTAAACCCCAGATCTAGTACGCTGCACCCGAAGACCGCCTAAAAAAAAAATAAATAAAAATAAGCACAGCAGTACCTACCTATCTAGGTACCTATAGATTTGCAGAAAGGAAAAACAGTCTGTCTGAAGAAGACAGGCTGACGAGACCAACCAATCCACCAAGGCAACCATCTTTCGCACCAGGAGGGGGAAGGTGGGAGGGAATGTAAGAACAAAAGGAGAGATGAACAATTCACATGGAACGTTATGGTAAGAACATAACTTCTTTATGTGAAGTTGTTCTATCTTGCCGTTTTATTACACGTGGGTAGCTTTTTATCTTTACAGTTAGGAACTCAGTTATATGACTCTATATAATAACATTATTATTTTGGAGCCCCTATGACTGATTTAACTTCAGTATAAGCTAACTATTTCATTTAGTTTGGCATACTGAGTCAGTATCTGTCCATGACTTGCTTCACATAATTTGAACAATACCAGTGCATTTTGGTAAATAGCTATATCTTAATATATTTTTCACTCCATTGAGTCAATGTACATTATTACCTCTTGAGTCTTATTCTTTTCACTACTGGGACTATCCTTCTTTAATTTTAATAAATATTAGATATTTGTATGCCAAACAACAGACCTTTGATTGTCTTCACATATCATTATATAAGTACCACTATTGTCCTGTATCAGACGTGGCTACAACGAACCAATTTTCAGTACTATTGTGTATTGCCATCATTGTCTGACTATTGTTAGATCATTTGATCTTCATATACAGGCCGTGGTTTTACTGAAGAACAATTCTGGTCACATTATGGATCTCAAAAAGCTCCTTTTGGATCTGTCATCGGATAAAGATGATATTGCAGCATTTGGCATTGGGGATGATACCACTGCCTCAGGGAATATGATTTCTTTAAAACCTGAACAAAAATGTGAACAAGAATTTGCTTCATTAAATAAAAATATGAAGGCACTGAGATCTTGTGTTTGGCATCACAAATTATTAAAAGCCTATTTGGTAAAGGGCATTTGCCCTAGGGGTCTCAGAGTGAAAATACAGCCCTTGGTGGCTAGCCCTGATGAGAATTTACTTACAGAATGGAACTCTATACAACAGGAATGCTCGATGAAGTTTGTGAAAGCTTTATCTGATTATTACACTAGAATCATTGAGAGTGAAACCACTTCAGTTCTCAAGTCTATTGAGGAATGCAATCATTATCAAAATGAAACTTTTTTTCCTACTCTATTAGCAAAATTGAGTACTGAACTGTTAAGTTTTGATACTATTTTGAAAGAAAGAAAACTCAAAAAGTTTTCTCGTGACCTTTCAGATTATGATAAGGGACAACCGTTCAAGAATGTTAGGCATGTCCGATTCCAAGAAGGACATAATGTTAATAAGCAATTTTCTAAATCAAAAAGGAAACGTCCACGCTCCATATTAAAAGGGCACAGTAATAATACTGAGTCCACTGATTTTGAAACCTCGTCTGGCACAGATACTGACACAGTCTATCATGGATTCCCCCACCCCCAAACGTAAAAACTATGTATCCCCTTTAGGGAACACAGGGGGAGGAGGAGGGGGGGTAGGAAGCACAGAAAAAGTCACCAGTCTACAGAATTTGTTGGAGATATTGACCAAAAAGTAAACAATGTATGTAACATATCCAGTACCACACTAACAGATGAACAGATATCTTTACTAAATAAAGGTCTATCCTTCATTCCTGGCTTTTTTGTTCCAGAAGACTCATTTACTAATGATTTATTTGCATTTTGCAGACTTATCAATTTAAAATAGTTTTTCCAGGAACAAGGTGATACAGAATATTCACAAATGGAATGTTTCAAATATCACACTTCTAAATTTACTCCCCCTATGCATCCAGCTGTTAATCTCTTCTTGCGAAGTGTACTTAGTGAGTTACATTTTAAGCATAACTATGAGAGACCTATGTCCAATAACATCACTGATGGTGAAAAATCTTGTCTAGAGGAACTTGTACGTAATAAAGATTTGGTAATTATCAACGCAGATAAAGGAGGGGCAGTGGTAGTGTTAGACTGGTGTGATTATGATATTGAAGCACATAAACAACTTAATGATGCTAAATATTATACAAAAATGCCACTGGACCCCACCTCAGTTTTTAAAAAGGATATTGATGACTTTTTGAACTCTGCTGTTGACAATGGTATTATTGATAAAAAAACACTTTATCATTTAACTATTACTGATCCTACTAGACAATATATTTATTTTCTACCAAAAATACATAAGGATTTTTTACATCCACCTGGAAGGCCCATTGTGTCAGGTATGGGGTCGATTACTGAACCTCTTTCTGAATTTCTAACTATGCATTTAAAGCCGTTGTTACTACATGTAAGATCACGAATACAAGACACTACTCAATTTTTGAGTATTGTAAATGATATGCAGTTGGATTCAGATTGGTTACTTTGTACCTTGGATGTAAGCTCACTCTATACCAATATTCCACATTGGGGTGGACTTGATGCTATTGAATTTTGGCTCAATGAATCTAAATTATATCAACCTGGATTCAATACTCTCTTGTTAAATTTGACTGAGCATGTTTTGACTAAAAATGTTTTTTTCTACAACCAGGAATGTTACCTACAGATCAGAGGTACAGCTATGGGGGCATCTTTTGCCCCCATATATGCAGATCTGTTTATGGCATATATTGAACAAATTATGATCTATGACGACACTCATAATTTGTTTTTGCCAGAAATTGATATCTGGCGTAGATACTTGGATGATTGCTGGATGGTGTGGAGATCGGATGTTCCATATCTCCAGGAATTTATGGAATATCTGAATGATAATATATGGGGAATACAATTTACAATTACCTATGACCGAAAATTAATTACATTTTTGGATGTTTTGGTAACTAGAAACAATGACAACACCTTAACAACTGAAACCCATAGGAAATTCCCTCAATATAATACGATTCTCCACGCATCCAGCTTTCATCCAAAACATATTGCAAAGAACATCCCTAAATCACAATTTATCAGGATTAGGCGTAATTGTTCTGATAATAATACTTTTGTCAATCATGCTCAGGATTTACATAACAGATTCATTGAGCGGGGCTATAATTCAGGATATGTGACCATGGCTCAGAACTATGCATCTGGTCTACATAGATCTAATCTATTAACATATCAAAAGAAGCACATCAAGTCCAATAAACTAAGACTTACTACCACATTTGGCAGAAATACCAACAACTTTATTAAGATCATCAGGGACAACTGGAATATACTGGAGGCTGATGTCAGAATCAAAAACATTATTCCTGACAAATGCCTTTTCTCTTTTCGAAAAGGCAAGAATTTGGCTGGCCATTTTAATCACTATAAACATCACTATGAGTCCACTTTACCACAGGTGTATCAAACCACTATTTTGGGTGATAAGCTTATAGGTTCCTTTCCATGTGGCCACTGTGTCAATTGTAAGCATATGTTGAAAATCAAGGAGTTCACCAGCAGGAATACCAATACAGTTTTTGACATTACATTTTTTGCTAACTGTAACACAGATTGGGCCATTTATTTGGCCTGTTGTACCTGCCACTCATTTTATGTTGGGCAGACGTCACGACCAGTTAAATTACGTATCTCTGAGCATCTCAGTGATATTAGATGCCAGAAAATAACCAACGCACTATACAAACACACTCTTACCCATGGTACTGCAAAATTTCATTTTACCATTATTGACAAAATTATTGGTGATAGAACCAATAAGAGTGGTTGGCATAATAAACTCAACCTAAAAGAAAAGAAATGGATAACCAAATTAGGTGCACTATTTAATCCTGGGCTAAATGAATGTTTATAAACAAAAATTTGAACATATGATACATGTTTGTTGAATAATTGGTGTTTCAATATCTAGAATACATACATATGTATATTAAAAAACATATATATACAGATATAGTTAATCTCAATATTACAGTATGTACTCTGGTCTATAATGTATTTTGTATATATGCATATTTGATATATCTTTGTTCAATATTGGATTATGTACAATTGGTGCTTTAATATTCAGAATACATATTTAGGTATATTTAAAAAATATATATACATAGAAACAGCTAATCTTAATATTGCTGAATGTATTCAGGTCCATAATGTGTGTGTTTTTTTGAACGTATTAACATTCATATTAATTCTTGTTATTTATGCTGATTGTTCATCAGCAAATGTCCAAAACTTTGTAACCAATCAGCATGGCTTTATCTGTTTAAATACAGCATTTTTGATTAGGCTCCTTGCTGTACACTGAAGAAGGCTAGGTTTATAACCATTGCCGAAACCGGTTTGTTTTTGGATGCCATTATGCTGTTTGGGTAGTTTTTATTAAACTACTCTTTTTCTTACTCAGTCTACTTGCTGCTGGCTCATTTTTGTTTTTTGTAGTTATTTACGGAGAGCCGTGCAGTTCCTTACGCGCAGGGGGATCATTTTGTATGCTACATCCCTTTCAAAAAGGCCTTAGTCTGTGGGACATGATGTTAAATCCGTTAAACCCTACATGAAAGTTGGAAATGGCAGCCAACTGAACCCTTATGGTAGCAGCTGCTGCGCCATCATACAAGGAAGACAAGAACTCTAATATGGTACGAATAGGCGCAACATATGGGTCAACGTCGTGGTGAGAAGCCCAATGAACAAATAGTTTCCATTTGCTATTATATAGCTTCCTGGTTGACAGTTTATGAGAGGAAACTATATGTTGGACCGCGGGAGACAAATCTTGAGACCTGGCTAATACGGGAATCGGAGCTGCCAAGCTGTCAGTTTTAAGGAGATGAGGGAGGGATGAAGAACTCCCGACGAATGAGGCAAAAGGTCTGGCACTGTGTCCAGAACCCATGGTTTTTCCACTTGATACTTCTGTAGGAATGGGAACCAAATCGGAAGAGGCCAAGATGGGGCTATGAGAATAACAGTCCTTCCCAGACTTTTGGCTTTGTGTGAAATTGGAAATTAGGGGAAATGGCGGGAAGGCATACAGGAGGCCCGGGGCCCAATCGTGTACAAGCGTGTCCCTCAGGTTGCTCCCCGGTGGGGGATAAAGGGCAAAGTAGCTTCTGCATTTGGCATTCATCGGAGATGCAAACAGATCGCAGCAAGGCTGGCCCCACCTGCAAAAAATCTTGTCCGCCACCTGTTTGAGGGACCACTCGTGAGGCAACAGGATGGCCCTGCTCAGTTTATCCGCTATCATGTTAGATGACACCAGGATGTGCGTTGCTATCAGAAAGCACCTGGTGGATACAGCCCATTGCTAAATTCTTAGGGCCTCTCGGCATAAGGGATACGATCTGGCTCCCCCTTGCTTCTTGATGTACCAGACTACTGACATGTTGTCCGTCTGAATTACAATTGTCAATGGAGGAAGACAGTCGTGAAAGTGTTGCAATGTCAGGAACACCGCTCTCAGCTCCAGGACATTTATATGCAAACGGGATTCCATGCCTGACCAAGTACCTTGGGCAGTCATTCCCTGAAATAGCCCCCCCACCCTATCAGAGAAGCATTCGTGGTCACTGTGGCTGTGGGTTGGGGAAGAACAAGGAGATAACCGACTAGTATCTGGTCGCTGTTCAGCCACCAATTGAGATCCTTCTTGCAAAGATTTGTTAGAGTCTCGTGCGACAAGGGCAGTTGTTGGTAAGACCATTGTGTGAAGAGTAACCACTGGAGTATCCGCATGTGCATGCGCCCCAACGGGACTGCTATTAGCGTGACTGCCATTGGGCTTAATAGCTTCAGTATCTGGGACGCAGGAGCTTTGTTTTGGGTCAACAGACTAGACAATTGACTTCTTGGAGATAAGATTCTTGTTTGAGGCAACCTGATCCTTGAATCAACAGTGTCTAGCTCTGCTCCTATAAAGGTACTACGCTGCGAGGACGATAACGCAGATTTTTCGAAGTTTAAGGTTATGCCCAACTGGGAAAGTACAGTTTTGTACCTACCATAAATGTAGATGTTCGAGGATTCCATTGCTGCAGTCCTGACTATTGGGTATAGTCCGCGTCCCAGTCGGCCCGAATACCAGAGTATAAGGCTGACGTCGGTCAGGGCGCATTAGACTGACGTCAGTACGTCAGGGTACTAATGCGCATGACCGACGTCATATCCTCAGTCTTTTCTTGCCCCAGATGTCAGAAGACCCAAAAAGACAAGTCCCCAAAACAACCTGCACCAAAAATATGTATAATATATACAACAATATATACATATATATATAAAATATAAGTATGTAAACTCACCTACACAACCACCCCTAAACACAGAGGGGAAGGAGGGAGGGTAAATTGGACTGCAGCAATGGAATCCTCGAACATCTACATTTATGGTAGGTACAAAACTGTACTATGTTCTTCGTCTTCCATTGCTGCAGTCCTGACTATTGGGTAGAATCCCAAAGCAGAGGTAAGGGAGGCTGGCAAATTATAAAGTAGCAGGAGCTGACAACATGCCTTGTAAAACAGCTGTGGCAAAACCAGCCCTAGTCTTAGAGTATATAGGCAGGTGATAATGCCTAGAGAAAGTATGCACTGAACTCCAAGTAGCTGCTTCCAGAATATCCTTAGTTGCCACCCCTTAGAAATGCTGTTGAAGTGGCAGTAGCCCTAGTGGAATGAGGCCTAATCCCAGCTGGAACCTCTTTGCCATGATGGGAATAACAAAATGCAATGCAAAAGCCAATCCACCTAGAAATAGTTTGTTTTGACACAGGCTTGCCCTGTGAACCCAAAGCAAAAGAAACAAGTAACTGCTGAGACTGCCTAAAATTCTTAGTCCTGCTCAAATAATAACGCAATTGCCTGTGTACATCTAAAGTGTGCAAAATCTTTTCCCCTTTATTTTGAGGATCTGCAAAAACGTAGGCAAATGAATAGTTTGGTTTAAAGCCACACTAGAAACCACCTTAGGCATAAAGGAAGGATTAGTACGTAATGATACCCTGTCCTTATGGAAAATCAAAAGGGCTCTACTGCCATAAGGGCCTGCAACTCAGACACCCTTCTTGCAGAAGTAATAGCCAACAGAAAAGCAGTCTTCCATGACAAATATTTCAATTCAGCAGTAGCTGCAGGCTCAAAAGGTTGTAGAGTAAGTTTTTCCAACACAAAATTGAGATCCCAAGCAGGAGTAGGAGCTCTACGTGGGGGTCTTATATTCTTTGCCCTCTAAGAAACTGCTTGAACAAAGGATGCGAAAACAAAGGTGGGTCACAATCATAGTGAGCTGAAATTGCTGCAGCATGAATCTTTATGGAAGAGAAGGACAAACCTTTGTCCAATAATTCAGTAAGATATTGAAGAGCCACACTCAAATTAGGCTCTGAAATCTCCAAATTCTTTGCTGTACTCCAAAATAAAAATCTCTTCCATTTTTCTGCGTACACTCTCCTAGTACTAGGCCTTCTAGCTTCCATAATCACATTTAAAACTTGTTGAGGAAGCTGAGACCTGCTGTGCTTCAACACAGAATATGCCAAGCTGTGAGATGAAGAGATTGAAGCTTGACATTGAGCAGATGACCGTCCTTCTGAGATAACAGATGAGGAATCAAAGGTAAAGGCCATGGAGGCTTCTTTACAAGACTCCGTAGAAGTGGGTACCAATGTTGCCGAGGCCAATCTGGAGCTATCAAAATCATCCTTGGCCTGTCTTGTCTGACCTTTAATAATACCTTTGGAAGAAGAGGCAGAGGTGGAAAGGCATAGACATGAAGGTTTTTCCAACTGAAAGACAGAGCATCCACTTTCCAAGCTGTGTGATGAAACCCCTTTGTGCAATACTTTGGCAGCTGGTGGTTTAGTGGAGAAGCGAACAGATCTATGTCTGGAGTTCCCCATGACACTGTCAATTTCTGAAATACATGAAGATCCAGTTTCCACTCGTGGGGATCCATGATTTGTCTGCTTAATACATCTGCTAGGGAGTTCTGTGCTCCTGGCAGAAACCTTGCCTGAAGAGTTAGTTGCAGGCTTAACGCAGTCTCCCATAAAATCATTGCTTGCCTGCATAGAGGATAAGAATGTGTTCCCCTTGCTTGTTGATGTACCACATGACAGTTGTGTTGTCTGTTAGAATCAACACCTGCCCTGGAAGAAGTAACTCCTTGAAAGCCATCAATGCAAACTGGACTGCTAACATCTCCTTCATGTTGATATGTAGATGCTGTAGTCTGGCAGGCCACTTGTCTTGTATCCACTTTCCATTTAGATGAGCTCCCCAAGCAGTGTCCGAGGCATCTGTCGTTAAAATCTGACTCGCCTCTGGCCGGGTCACAGAGAGTCCCTTGTTTAGGTGACATTCCTGAGCCCACCACAAGAATTCCTTTTGAAGGCAAGGTATTATTTGAATGACAGTGTCCAAATCTTGGCAGTGCTGTGTCCATACATTTTGAGATACCATTGCAGCTTCCTCATATGCAGTTTGGCATTGGGAAGCACCAGAATACAAGATGCCATGAACCCTAATGCTTGAAGGACTGTCCTTGCAGTCAGCACGGACTGATGAGATAGTTGATGGAAGTAAAGTGACAGACTCTTTTGTTTGTCCGGGGTTAAAAAGGCCATCTGGGCTGCTGTATTCAGTCTCACACCCAGAAAGCACATGTCTTGAGAGGGTACTAGACTGGACTTTATTTCGTTCACAGAATACCCTAGGCATCTTAGCACTGCTATGACATATTCCAGATGCTGTAGAAGGTCTTCCTTTTCTTGAGCCAGAATCAGGCAGTCGTCCAAGTAAGGATAGATTTGAATGCCTTGAAGCCTGAAGTAAGCTATCACTGGAGCCAGAACCTTTGTGAATACTCTGGGCGCAGTAGATAAGCCAAAGGGCAATGCAGAGAACTGATAATGAAAATCTCCAGTTCGAAACCGCAGATACTTTCTGCAACTTAGCCTTATAGGCACATGAAGGTAAGCTTCCTTGAGATCCAAAGTTACCATCCAGTGATCCTTGCCCAGCAGAGGTAACAGTTGCTGTAACGTCAACATCTTGAACTTGGGAATGTCCAGATAAGTGTTGAGGATAGATAAATCCAAAATTGGTCTCCACGTGTTCCCCTTCTTTGGTACTAGGAACAGGCGAGAATAAAATCCGAAGCCCCTTTCTGATATAGGGACTGGCTGAATGGCCCCTATCTGGAGTAACTGAGAAACTTGCTTGTGAGCCTCTTTTCTTTGTGGAGGAGGAACATCTGGCATGCCTTTGAAAGGGGGCATTGTGTGGAAATAAAATCTGTAACCGTGATGAATGATATCCAGCACCCATCTGTCTTGAGTGATTAAATCCCAATTTTCTTTGAAAAGAGACAATCTTCCTCCCAAAGGAGCTGCCAGACGAGAATCCACTGGCAGCTGAAAAGGCAGGTCATTGGGTCTGCTTACGAAAGGACTGACCCCTGCCCTCACCAGAAGTCGGAGCAGGTGAACTCTCTGATCTAGGCCTAAATGAACCTTGAGCCCTGCCCCTACCACGTCTAGACCTACCCCTAGACTGGGAACCATAAGCAGGATATGTCCACCCCTTAGCAGGCCAATTTCTACTAAACTTGGAGGCTGCACCTGCAAAAAATCTTTAACAGTCTGCATAGACTTAGCTTTGTCTTCCATTTTCTTTAAGACTGCTTCCACAGGCGGTCCAAACAACACATCAGACTGTAAAGGAGCATCCAAAATCCTGGTCTTAACATGCTCAGCTAAATTCTGATCCTTCAACCAGGCATGTCTGCGAAGAACAGAACTAGTAGCAGCCACCCTCGAGGAGGCCTGAACAGCATCAAAACCACACTGCAAAGAATGCTTACCCACTTGTTCAGACACATGAACCAAATCCAGCAATTCTTTACACTCAATACCTTCCGCCAAAGCATCCACCTTAGATTTCAATTGTGAAAGGAGATAATTCTGATATTTTAGCATGTGAAACTGACAATTCAATGCCCTCATGGCTAGAGTGGAAGAAGTATACACTTTCTTACCCCACCTATCCAAAGCCCTTGCCTCTTTATCAGAAGGTACAGGATTTTTAACCACAGAAGCTTTAACACCTTTAGGCCCCTGAGAAATAGTTTCTGGGTCCGCCCTAGGACTCAAACAAATACTTATGAGCTTCGGGCACCCTATAATACCTATCAGGCTTAACAGGAGCAGGAGGCAAGGAGTCAGGGTTCAGGGAAGCCTCTGCAAAACATCCTCCACCACATTCAACACAGGAGGAATAGCTAAGGGCCTATGCTGGGGTAAAACAAGAATTCCCTAAGCCTTTTCCTGGAATCAGAGTAATCCTGGCCTTCCCATTTAAAGTGCTCCCTCATGGAGTGAAGAGTCTCTGAAAATGAAAAATCCTCAGGAGGAGAAGCTGTAGGAGTGGAATCATCCACATCAGAATCAGAATAAGTAGGAAACTCTTGTAAGTCTTCCACAGAAGACTCTGAAGCCTGTGAACACTGTTCAAAACTATCAAACTCCTGTTCCACCCTAGGCCTCTTATCAGGCGGGGGCATAGAACCTCTAATTAGAGTAATCAAATCTTCAGCCATTTTAAGCATATGTTTCTTAGGCACAGAGCCCGAAATGCCAGGAGAAGCCCCCACAGAAGCTGAACTTGGCCTACCTCTAAAAGAAGCTTTGGCAACAGAAGGAGAGGCCCTAACTACCTTAGGAAGAGAGGGAAGAACAGTTACCTCAGAAGCCCCCTCAGCCTGGCCTACGTCCTGAGAAGGCACATCCTGTAACAATAAAGTATCCGCCTGAGACTCCACGGAGACTCCTGGCAAAACCTCTGGCTCCACTGAGCCTACTAAAGAACCGACGTCCGGGACTGCCGGTTCCTCACCCCTAGGCTTCACTGTTTTGTCCTTGCGCTTCTTGGATGAAGCGGGCGTCGGAGTATCCGACGGCATATTATAATTGCAACGCTTTCCAAACACTAACCTAGCACAATCTAGCCTCCTCTTAATAGTGCGCTTGTTAAATCTAGCACAAGAGCGGCAACCAACAACGTCGTGCTCAGGCCCTAAACAAGGTATACACAATGTATGATAATCCCTATGCGGTATCTGCTTCCCACAAGAAATACAGTTATTCACTTTTTCTGACATCCGGTTAAATACTGAGGCAAGAAAAAAACAAAATGTTCCCCAAGGGGGTTACTTAGCCAACTCTGTTTCGGTCTGAAACTCCGGTTTCGGAAAATCTCAGAACGCCAACCTGCACTCGCAAAATTGCTTCTGCATCGGACCATGCGGCAAAAAAGACTGAGGATATGACGTCGGTCATGCGCATTAGTACCCTGACGTACTGACGTCAGTCTAATGCGCCCTGACCGACGTCAGCCTTATACTCTGGTATTCGGGCCGACTGGGACGCGGACTATACCCAATAGTCAGGACTGCAGCAATGGAAGACGAAGAACATCACAGGTTGATAGTGTAGTCTCTTGCCAGTATTAGTTGATGCCTGGAGGTGGCGGTGAGGAGCCAGCCGTCCAGATACGGAAACACCCGGAATCCTAAGCGTCTCAGACGAGCCGTGAACACTCTGGGGGCTGTGGTGAGACCAAAGGGCGGGGCTCTGAACTGGTAATGACTGGTCCCCAGCCAGAAACGCAAGTGATGTCTGGATGATCTAGCCATTTTGATGTGTTAGTAAGCATCCTTGAGAACTATAGAGCACATCCAATCGCCTGTTTCTAGGAACGGAAGCATCGATTGAAGCAGGACCATCCGGAACTTTTCCTTCTTGACGAAGGTGTTGAGTTTGCTCAGGTCTAATATGGGCCTCCAGTCCCCTGTTTTCTATGGAACTAAAAAGAACCTTGAGTAAGTTCCGGATCCTATCCGGTCCGCAGGGACTGGCTGGATGACTCTCTTGTCTAGCAGGTTTTGAATATCTATGACTGCTAGTTTTCGCAGACTGGGCGGAACGTCTGGAATACTTGTACACATGGAAGAGAATTTTGTAAAGGGGATGTAGTAACCTCTGGAAATGATGCTTCTTACCCAATAATCCGATGTAATGCTTAGCCAGGCATTTGGGTATAAAGTCAAGTGACCCCCGACCGCCTCCAGAGGACAGCCGGGCTTCCATTCAGGAACGCTGATAGGGCTTACCAGAGAAAGTACAGTTTTGTACCTACCATAAATGTCGATGTTAGTGTCTTCACTGCCGCAGTCATTACACTTGGGTTATCCTGCCGCCAGGCGGTCCCACAGTCGGCCAGAGGTCCAAAGTCTTGGTCTGGCGTAGGTTGCTGTCGCTTCTTCCCTGACGTCAGTGCGCCAGGGGTATACAAGGTGCAGCAGACACCATTTTCTTCAGTTTTTCTTGCCCCAGATGTCAGGTGCCCCCAAATAGGTAGGCAATAAATAATGGTAATAAAACATGCAAATAAAAGTAAAAAACAAAACCTTCAGTTACCAGCAAATACACCACATAGGTAGTATAGGGTTGAAAGGTATAGACTAGTCCCAGCTAAGAAAGAAAGGATGGCGGGTGGGTAACCTGGACTGCAGCAGTGAAGGCACTAACATCTACATTTATGGTAGGTACAAAACTGTACTATGTTCATAGTGTTTCACTGCTGCAGTCATTACACTTGGGTTGAATCCCAAAGCTGAGTTAGGTTGGCTTGTTCTATGGAGGATTTGGAGTGGCTATGAGGTCCTGCAGCACTGCAGTGGCAAAACCAGCTCTGGATCTAGAATAAAGAGGCAAGTGATAATGCTTGGTAAAGGAGTGCACTGAACTCCAAGTTGCAGCTTCCAAGATATCCTTGGTAGGTACTCCTCTAAGGTAGGCAGTTGAAGTGGCTGATGCCCTGGTGGAATGTGGTCTAATATTAATAGGTACAGGTTTCCCATGCTGTGTGTAGCAGAACAGAATACAGTGTCCTATCCACTTTGAAATGGTCTGCTTTGAAATAGCCTTTCCCTGTGATCCTACAGCATATGCTACAAACAATTGCTCAGTTTTTCTGAAAGCTTTTGTTTTGTCCAAGAAGAAGCGTAATTGTCTGTGTATGTCCAAGGAATGCAGAAGTCTCTCCCAATTATTCTGGGGATTTGGATAAAAAGTTGGCGAATGAATTGTTTGGCTAAGAGCCACACTGGATACCACCTTAGGCATAAATGAAGTTTATTCGTAAAGAAGCCCAGTCTTGGTAAAAAACGGTGAAAGGTTCCACTGCCAGTAGTGCCTGTAACTCTGAGACTCTTCTTGCTGAGGTTAATGCCTGAAGCACAGCAGTTTTCCATGATATATATTTTAATTCTGCTGAACTGGCTGGCTCGAAAGGCGGTAAAGTTAGTTTTTTCAAGACAAAATTGAGGTTCCAAGTTGGTGTTCTCCGGGACGGCCTTATGTTTTTAGCCTCTCTGAGGTATTGTTTTAGCAATGGATGAGAGAAAGTAGGAGGATCTGTGTTGTAATGAGCTGAGATGGCAGAGGTGTGGATCTTAATGGATGAAAAGGATAGTCCTTTGTCCAGCATCTCAGTCAAGTATTGTAATATCCGAAGAATATTTGGGACAAGAGGGTCAAAGTTTTGAGCCTGGTTCCAGGCACAGAATCTCTTCCAATTTTCTGAATAAGATTTTCTGGTTCTAGGACTCCTGGCCTCAAAATTGACATCCATAACAGCTTTAGAGAGTGGTGTTGTCTATTTGACTAATGAATCTGCCATGCAGCCAGGTTTACGGTTTTGAGCTGACTGTGCAGGATCTGACTGTCTTGTCGAGTCAGAAGGTGCGGAGTTTGAGGCAAAATCCATGGTGGGCTTTGAGCCAAGTTCTTTAAGATTGGGTACCAGTGCTGGCGTGACCAGTCTGGGGAAATCAGGATCATCTGTGGTTTTCCTTGTCTCGTTTTTAGGAGTACTTTTGAAAGGAGAGGCAGTGGTGGGAAGGCATAAACTTGGGCTTTTCCAGCTGAACGAGAGCATCCACCACTTTCCATGCTTGTGTGTGAAAAGTTCTTGTACAGAATTTTTGTAGTTGGCAATTCACTGGGGTGGCAAAAAAATCTATGTCTGGGCACCCCCATTTCTGCATTATCATGCTGAATACTTGTGGATTTAATTTCCACTCGTGAGAATCCATGATGTTTCTGCTTAAGTTGTCTGCCAGAGTATTTTTCTTTCCTGGCAGGAATTGTGGCTGTATGAGAACTTGATAGGTTATGTTCACACAAGGTCATGGCTTGTCTGCATAGGGGATAATGAGTGCCCCCTTGCTTGTTTATGTACCATATAACTGTGATGTTGTCTGTCTTTAATAATAGTTGTCCTGGATGCAGAAGATCCTTGAAAGCTGTTAGGGCATTTTGTACAGCCAACATCTCTTTTTGATTGATGTGAAGATGCATTTGGTCCGCGGTCCACTTGCCATAAATACATTTCCTGCCATGTGTGCTCCCCAGGCACAATCCAAAGCATTGGTTAGTGTCTGCCTGGCTGTGGGTAGGGTGAAAGGCTGTCCCTTGTTGAGGTGACATGCCTGTGCCCACCATCGAAACTCCTGTTGAAGGCAGGGAATTAGTGGTATTACTGCTTCTAAACTGTGACAATGTTGAGTCACAACACTTTTTAGGAACCACTGTAATTTCCTCATATGCAGTCTGGCATATGGAATTAGAAGTATGCAAGATGTCATGAATCCCAAGGCCTGCAGAATTTTTCTTGCAGGGAGTTGGGTTTTTGTTGCCATCAATTGATAATACTGAGACAGTTGTCCTTGCTTGTCTGGCGTGAGATAAGCCATCTGGGCCATTGTATTTAAGCTGGCACCCAGGAATATCATCTCTTGTGAGGGCACTAGTTTTGATTTCTTTTCATTTACTGTGTACCCTAGGCAAATTAACAACTTTTTTACAAATGCCAGATGCTTTCGAAGAATGTCCTTGCTCTTTGCTTGAATAAGGCAGTCGTCCAGGTATGGATATATTTGAATTCCTTTTTGTCTGCAAAATGCAATTACTGGGGCCAGGCACTTTGTGAAGACCCTGGGCGCAGTAGGTAAGCCAAAGGGCAGTGCAGAGAATTGGTAATGCATTGAACCACGTATGAATCTGCGGTATCTTCTGCAATTTTGTCTGATAGGGACATGCAGGCATGCCTCTGAGGTCCAAGGTAACAAGCCAAGCCTTCTTGCCCAGCATGGGAAGAAGCTGCTGTAGTGTCAACATCTTGAATTTCGGAACATCCAGGTAAGTATTTAGAGTAGAAAGGTCTAGTATGAGTCTCCAGGCTTTGTCCTTTCTGGGGACCAAGAAAAGTCTTGAGTAAAATCCTTGTCCTTGTTCCTGTTGTGACACTGTTTCGATAGCTCTCATGTCCATGAGGGCTGTAATTTGTTTTTGTGCCTCTGCCCATTGATTTTGTGGCAGGTATGGCATTCCTTTTAGCCTTGGTAGAGTGTCAGAAGAGGGGATTCCGGGGCCGAGTGGATGGAGCCGATGGAAAGGGACCTCGACCTCTTCTTAGAAGGTGGCTCCGAAAAAACTATCAGAGCCGACTGAGTCTTAGCACCCTCGGCTCCAACCAGAGCCGAGGTAACGGGTTGAGTCTTCGAAACAGACTCCAGCCGGAGCCGATGTCGAAGCAGCCTTAATGCTCCCAGCGGACGGCTCTGAAGCTGGAGCCGATGGCCTGGAAATCTTTGAAGGCTTCCCCGACGCAGACTGGGGCGAGGGGCCTTCAGGCTTTAATAAGCCTCGAAGAATAAGTTTATTTTTGCATTCCAGCAGGACTCTCAGGCTGAATACATGGCAAACAGCACAGGAATCCTGCAGGTGCAAAGGTCCAAGGCAATAGACAAGAAGTGTGACCGTCTGTCAGACATTTTCTGACAGCACTAGTCACACTTCCTGAAGCCTGAGACCTCGGAGTCTTTAGACATCCCAGAAAAGGAGACTGTATACAAAAAGACAGACACAACACACAGACACACCCTTTAACCAAAAAGAAAAACCCAAACACACTGAATGACAAAGGGAAAAAGGGGAGTGGGCCAAAGGCCTAGAACTTAAAAAGGAATAAAAAAAGGGGATATAAAAACGAGGGAGACATGATTTAAACTAAAAGGATACCCTGTACTATAAACTAGACTAAATAAAAAGGATAGGGGTAGATATTTGAAGTTTTTAACTAGAAAAAACTCACTAACCTGCAAGAGCGGGTAGAAGAAAGCACCTCGCAGCTAAGCGGCAAACGAGATCTGAGTAGTTACCGCCTAGCATTGTGGGATATAGGGGAGCCTCGAGCCGGTGGAATTAGCTCTCGAGCTTTAGTATTGGCCGAGTCGGAGCAGAGGATCGGCTCCGAACCCATCCAGCAAGAATGAAGGTGAGATTGACAACTTAACATTACAAAGTTTACTACTTCAACTTCTTGGTTTTTTTTTTTTTTTTCAAATGGAAACCTGTGGGAGATTGGGGGGGGGGCACTATCCACGTGCGCACACACACGTGAATCACACAGGTAAAGCTGAAACAAAAAAAAAATCCCACTCTACCTGCCCAGAGTTCAGCGATCACGTCTTAGCGAAGCCGCGTCAAACGAGATCTGGGGAGTTGGACAGAGGTTGCAGTGTGGTATGGGTAAGGGGGGAGGAGCTTGGAGCTCGGATCTTAGCTTGGTAAGCTGCCAGCTCGGATCCATACCAGATCTGAAACCCACAGGTTGATGATCAAATATAGTTAACTACTTCAAATTTGAACATTTTTCCAGTAAACAATGAAACAAAATGCATGCACCAATAATGACAAAACTGATCAATTGAAAACATTTCCTTCATAAAAGTCTACTCAAACTTCTACAATCCACCAGTATCAGTAAATATGCACAATCTCTACAGAAGACATTTAAATAATTCCACATTAAAACGATCTGTAACTAATGAAGAGGTTGCTAACAAACAACTTTATATTTCATTGTTTCATATACAAATTAAGTACCTGTTGCCCTTGAGGAATACATTGCCTATATTACATTAAAAAAATGATAAGCTAGTAATATCCCAATAGGGAATGGATGGCAAATAACGGACAGGTTCATAGTTACTTGGTATCTTCACCAAAAAGGACATTCTCAAGATGGCAGCATCAAACCAGTTTACAACAGTATGTTATCAGCAATGCATCTACATACTGGGGGAGTAGAGCCCAGAACCTTCTGCATTAAAAACAATTACACTACCTGTTGTGCTATTAACAATGCAAGCAGTATCAGCATAAGTAGCAACACACTTCTCTTCCCCTGCAGCTCTCAGCTCCTTGTAAAAGCTACTCAACACTCGACTGTCTCTCAACTTTGCAGCACAAGAAATCTGGAAAATGCCAAAATGTATTGGGAAGGGACAAAAGCCCCAAAACCAGGGACACATTGCTTGTATAATCTTGGAAAGTTGCTAGAATAAAATGCTGCATTACCACTATGCATTGCACTGCCAAGTCTTGAACCCAGGACCCTGTGCAAAAAGTACAGTTTTGTACCTACCATAAAAGTAGATGTTAGAGTGTTCACCCTGCTGAAGTCATTACACTTGGGTTATCCTGTCGTCAGGCGGTCCCGCAGTCGGACGGATTTCCTAAGTCTTGGTCCGACGGTTGCAGTCGCCTCATCCCCGACGTCAGTGCGCCAGGGGTACATATATTGCAACCGACGCCATTTTCTTCAGTTTTTCTTGCCCAAGATGTCAGGTGCCCCCCCAAAAGGTGATCCAAATCAGTACCAAATGGTGTGAACACTGTGCAAACACAAAATCCTTTCAGCTATAAGCAAATACATCAGTAAGGCATAGCAGAGGTTTAGTCACTAGATCAGAGGGGTAGGAGGGAGGGTAACCTGGACTGCAGCTGGGTGAACACTCTAACATCTACATTTATGGTAGGTACAAAACTGTACTATGTTCATCGTGTTACCCTGCTGCAGTCATTACACTTGGGTTGAGTCCCAAAGCTAAGGTAGGTTGGAGGCATCATAGAGGGTTAGTTGAGGCAATAAAGCCCTGCAGAACTGCAGTGGCGAAGCCTGCCCTGGACTTAGAATAAAGAGGTAAGTGATGGTGTTTGGTGAAGGTGTGCACTGAACTCCAAGTTGCAGCTTCTAAGATTTCCTTGGTAGGAACTCCCTGAGGAAGGCTGTAGAAGTAGCTGTTGCCCTGGTAGAGTGGGATCTAATGGTAGGAGGAACTGGTTTCCCATGATGGGTATAGCAGAATTGGATGCAATGGCCTTTCCATTTAGAAATGGTTTGCTTGGATATGGCCTTCACTTGAAAGGCTGTAGCATAGGAAACAAAGAGCTGGTCAGTTTTTCTGAAAGCCTTAGTTTTATCCAAGTAGTAACGAAGCTGCCTGTGAATGTCCAAGGAATGCAGGAGTCTCTCACCTTTGTTCTGGGGATTGGGGTAGAAAGTGGGTAGGTGGATGGAATGATTTAGAGCTACACTGGAAACCACCTTAGGCATGAAGGAAGGATTAGTTCGTAGAGAAAC
Source organism: Protopterus annectens (assembly GCF_019279795.1). Taxonomy (NCBI): domain Eukaryota; kingdom Metazoa; phylum Chordata; order Ceratodontiformes; family Protopteridae; genus Protopterus; species Protopterus annectens. Next base: position 77,815,666 of record NC_056730.1, on the reverse strand, counting down.
TCTGTCTTGATGAAAAATGAGTAAAGGTTCCACTGCCATAAGTGCCTGCAATTCTGAAACTCTCCTAGCAGAAGTTATTGCCAGGAGCAGGGCAGTCTTCCAAGATAGGAACTGAAGGTCTGCAGAAAAAGCTGGTTCAAAGGGAGGTAGCATTAGTTTTTCCAGAACAAAGTTGAGGTCCCATGTTGGTGAAGGAGCTCTTCTAGGTGGTCTAATGTTTTATGCCCCTCTGAGGAACTGCCATAGGAGAGGATTTGAAAATAAAGGTGGATTTGTGTCGTAGTGAGCTGAAATAGCTGAGGCATGGATTTTAATTGAGGAGAAAGAAAGTCCTCTATGCAACATATCGGCTAAATACTGTAGAATGTGAGGCATATGAGGCTGAGTTGTGTCTTGGCCTTTAGCTTGGTTCCAAGCAGATAACCTTTTCCATTTGTCCGAGTAAGCCTTCCTGGTGCTTGGCCTCCTGGCTTCTAGAATAACATCCAGCACTGCTTGTGAAAGAGGGGCTGGTTGGATGCTTAATTGATTTGCCATGCAGCCAGGTTTAAGGTTTTTATCTGGCTGTGTAGAATTTGCTGGTCTTGCTGCGTGAGCAAATGAGGTATTTGAGGCAATATCCATGGTGGGCTGTGAACCATATTCTTCAATAGCGGGTACCAGTGCTGGCATAGCCAGTCTGGGGCTATGAGAATCATTTGAGGTTTCTTTTTTGACCTTCAAAAGAACCTTTGTGAGAAGAGGTAATGGAGGAAAAGCATATACTGTCAGGTTTTTCCAACTTAAGGAGAGAGCGTCCACTTTCCAAGCTTGATGGTGGAATGTCCTTCTACAAAATTTTGTCAGCTGGTAGTTTTGAGGACTGGCAAACAGGTCTATATTTGGTAGGCCCCATCTTTGAGTTACCATTGTAAATATTTGTGGGTCTAGCTTCCACTCGTGGGGATCTTTGATGTTTCTGCTTAGGTAGTCTGCCAATGTGTTTTTCTGTCCTGGCAGGAATTGAGCTTGTAACTGGACTTGGTAGGCCAGAGCTGTGTTCCATAAGATTATTGCTTGCCTGCAAAGAGGGTAGGAATGTGTGCCCCCTTGTTTATGTACCACATTACTGTGGTGTTGTCAGTCTTTATTGCAAGTTGTCCAGGCTGTAGTAGATCCTTGAAGGCTGTCAGAGCTTTCTGTACAGCTAGCATCTCCTTTTCGTTTATGTGCAGTTTTCTTTGTTCTGCAGTCCATAGGCCTTGAATGCATTGCCATGCCATGTGTGCCCCCCAGGCATAGTCTGAGGCATCTATTGTGATTATTTGCCTGGGTGGGGGCAAGGTGAAAGGCTGACCCTTGTTGAGGTGACATGCCTGTGCCCACCATAGAAATTCCTGTTGAAGGCAGGGAATGAGAGCTATCACTGTGTCCAAGCTGTGGCTGTGTTGAGACCATACGCGTTTTAGGTACCACTGTAAATTTCCTCATATGCAGTTTTGCAAATGGTATTATTAGAATGCAAGATGCCATGAAGCCCAAAGCCTGCAGAATTTTTCTTGCAGTTAATTGGGTCTTTGTTGCCATTGTTTTGAAATACTGAGTCAGTTGTAATTGCTTGTCTGGTGTAAGATAAGACTTATGGGCTGTTGTGTCCAAGCTGGCACCCAGGAATGTCATTTTTTGTGAGGGTACTAGTTTTGACTTCTTTTCGTTTACTGTGTACCCCAGACAATTCAGTAGATGCTTCACAAAAGCCAGATGTTGTAAGAGAATGTCTTTTCTTTCCTCTTGAATGAGGCAGTCGTCCAGGTATGGATATATCTGAAATCCTCTGTCTGCAGTATGCAATTACTGGTGCCAGGCATGTTGTGAATACTCTGGGCGCAGTAGATAAGCCAAAAAGCAGTGCAGAGAATTGATAATGGGTTGAACCTGCAATGAAACAGAGGTATCTTCTGCAACTTTGTCTGATAGGGACATGCAGGTACGCCTCCTTGACGTCCAACGTTACCAGCCATGCTTCCTTGCCCAACATGGGAAGTAGCTGCTGTAGCGTTAACATCTTGAATTAGGGAACTTGTAATTAAGTGTTTAGAATTGAAAAGTCCAGAATTGGTCTCCAAGCATTTTCTTTTCTGGGTACTAGGAAGAGTTTTGAGTAAAATCCTTGGCCTTGCTCTTGAGTTGGTACCCTCTGAATGCTCTCATGGCCATGAGAGCTGTAATTTGTTTTTGTAATTTGATTTTGTGGCAGGTTTGGCATTCCTCTTTTTATTGGCAAGGTGTGAAAGTGGAATCTGTATCCTCGTAAAATTATGTCTACTACCCATTTGTCCTTTGTGACATGTGCCAGTTGTCTGCAAATAGTGCTAGCTTTCCCCACAGGGGGGCTGACAAAAGAGCTTTGTTTGGCCAGTTGAGGTGCAAGTCATTGAGTTTGCCTTCTGGTGGGTTGAGACCCGTCTTCTCCTCCCTTCTGGGTTGGAGTGCCCCATTGGCGAGGTTTATACGGAGCTTGTGGTTGTCCTCTGCCCCTTGGGCACCTGTATTTACCCCTCTGAGGCCTGTCAGTGACTGGAAAGGACCAAATTTTTGTTGGCCAGTTTCTGTTGAAGCGAGGGGGCTGTACTTGTAGGAAATCTTTAACTGTCTGCATTGATTTTGCCTCATCTTCCATTTTCTTTAAAACGTCTTCTGCTTTAACACCAAAAATAACATCCTGCTGTAAGGGAGCATCTAATAGTTTTGCTTTAACATGATCAGGCAGACTTTCTTCCTTTAAGCAGGCATGCCTACGTATAACTGATAGAGTGACAGCTGCTCTGCAAGAGGCCTCTAAAGAATCAAACCCACATTGCAAGGTATGCTTGCCTAGCTGCTCGGTGGCGGGCAACAAATCCTGTACTTCTTTCAATGCAGATTGTTGAGAGAGGGTAGTTATCTTTTGTTTTAACTGCGAGATCAGAAATTGCTGATACTTAAGCATATGAAATTGACAGTTTAGAGCTCTCATAGCTAAAGTGGCTGAGGTATAAACCTTTTACCCCATCTGTCTAGTGCTCTTGAATCCCTTTCAGAAGGTACTGGATTTTTAGCCATGGAAGCCTTAGCCCCCTTGGGACCCTGGGAGATGGTCTCTGGGTCAGCTACTGGGCTTTTGTAAAGAAATTTGTGGGAATCAGGTACTCTGTAGTATCTGTCAGGCTTGGCCGGAGCTGGAGGCAGAGAGTCAGGGTTGAAACTGGATTCTAAATAGACATCATCCAAAAAGTCCAAAACAGGAGGGATGGCTAGAGGTTTGTGTTGGGGGAGTAAAAGAAACGGAGTCTTTTCTTGGAATCAGAGTAATCCTGACCTTCCCAGTGAAAACGTTCCCTCATAGTGTGTAAAGTTTCCCCAAAAGAGTAATCTTCTGGAGGGGAAGCTGAAGGAACAAAGTCCTCAGCATCAGAATCTTCATAAGGAGAGAAGGAATAGTCTTGGTCCTCAGAGGAATCCGAAAAAATAGACAGTTGTTCAGAGGAAGCAGATTCTTCCTCTAGTCTAGGCCTTTTGTCAGGAGGAGGTTGAGACCCACTGATGAGAGAAAATAAGAAGTTATGTACCTACCATAACGCTCCATGTTAGTTGTCTTCTCACCTTCTTTCTTGCTGGATGGGTTCGGAGCCGATCCTAGGCTCCGACTCGGCCAATACTAAAGCTCGAGAGCTAATTCCACCGGCTCGAGGCTCGCCTGTATCTCACAATGCTAGGCGGTAACTACTCAGATCTCGTTTGATAGCTATACCAAGCAATCCTAGTCTCCATAGAATGGAGTAGGGGAAACCCACCTCAAAACAATCTGCGCAAAAGAAAAGCAGACCTCAGTAAGGATAGAAGAGGTGGAAGAACGTGTGGGAATGACCACTTTCAGAAGAAAAAACACAAAATGAATTCCAGTCGGTCTGTCCAGGCTTGGGGGAAGGAGGGTGGGACGCAAGAAAGAAGGCGAGAAGACGACAACTAACATGGAACGTTATGGTAGGTACATAACTTCTTAATGTTAAGTTGTCAATCTCGCCTTCATTCTTGCTGGATGGGACAGCGTCCCTAGCACCTTATCCCGGGTGGCCTATTGGAACAGACTCTTGAGAACAGTGGAACCAAAACTGGCACGGCTTCTGGAAACCATGTCCAATTTGTAATGTGAGATGAATGTATGAGGAATAGCCCAGGTGGCTGCTGCACAAATTGAATCTATTGGCAGCCTATCCTGAAAAGCTACGGATGTAGCTAATGCCCTAGTTGAATGAGCTCTAGGTCTTGAGGGTAGTTTTTGATGTCTGATCTCATAGATGAAGGTAATTGTAGAGGTGAGCCATCTAGAGAGGGATACTTTAGTAACTGGAAGGCCCAATTTGCCTTCCGCATATGACAGAAACAATTGATCAGATTTCCTGAATTGTTAAGTCCTAAGTAATATCTAAGGTGGCGATGAACATCCAAAAAATGTAGCTTTTGTTCCGACCAGTTTGAATAGTCAGGGAAAAAGACGGGGAGATCAATAATTTGGTTTAGGTTTATTTGAGAAGAAATTTTAGGCAAAAAGGATGGATTAGTACAGAGGGACACCCTGTCTTTGTGAAAAACTAAGTAAGGAGGACGACTGCACAGAGCATGGAGTTCGGATACCCTTCTCGCTTAAGATATAGCTACCAGAAAAAGTGTCTTCCAAGAAAGCAACTTCAGAGAACATGAAGCCGCCAGCTCGAAGGGGGGAAAAATTAAAGATGCCAGAACCAAGTTCAAATCCCATTGAGGCGGGGGATATTTGATTGGAGGTTTGAGAAGAAATACACCCCTTAAAAAGGCTTTACAGAGTTTGTGAGCCATGATGCTAGACTCTGAAACACCAACATGAAAATTTGATATGGCAGCCAATTGAACTCTAATGGTTGATGCAGAAGATCCTAAATGAAAGAGTTCTGCTAGAAAGTCTAAAATAGACTGGATAGGTGCAGTAAAGGGATCTATGTTTTTTGATGTTGCCCAAAAGGAAAAGCGTTTCCACTTGTTACTATAAATCTTCCGGGTAGAAGATTTATGAGAGGCTATCAAGATATCTCGGACCGGGTGAGATATTGAGGGAAGCCTGGCTAAGGTTGGAATCGGAGAAACCACACTGTGAGGTTTAGAGAAGGCAGAGATTGGTGCAGTTGACCCGATTGGTGGATTATCAGATCTGGTACTGGGTCCAGATGCCAAGGCTGCTCCAAAAGGTAACGATGAAGAAAGGGAAACCATATCTGTCGAGGCCAGTAAGGGGTAATGAGGATCATTGTCACTCTCAAGGCGATGGCTTTCTGAATTAGTTGAGATATCAGTGGAAAGGGGGGAAAGGCATACAGAAGTACCCGGGGCCAATCGTGGACTAGAGCGTCTCTGGTGGGATGGCCTGGTAATGGGAAGAGAGTGAAGAAGTCGTGGCACTTGCTGTTTTGGGGAGTAGCAAAAAGATTGCAGCAAGGCAGGCCCCATCTTAGGAATACTTCTTCTAAAACTGATTTCTTTAGAGACCACTCGTGGGGCATGAGAATTGCTCTGCTCAATTTGTCTGCAATAACGTTGGATTTCCCGGGAATGTGCGTTGCTATCAGAAAACGCTGAGAAGAGATCGCCCATTGCCAAAGTCTGAGTGCCTCTCGACATAAAGGGTATGATCTGGTTCCGCCTTGTTTTTTGATGTACCACACTACGGACATGTTGTCCATTTGAAAAGCAATAGTCCCAGTGGGAAGAAAGTCGTGAAGGGCTTGCAATGCTAAAAGCACTGCTCTCATCTCTAAGACGTTTATGTGCAAGTGGCACTCGAAAGGTTGCCACATGCCCTGGACTGTCCTGCCCTGATAATGGCCCCCCCCACCCGATCAGGGAGGCGTCTGGTGTCAACGTGGCGACTGGGGGGGGGGGGTGAATGGTCTTCCTCGGAGAAGTTGAGGTGATGTGATCCACCAAGACAGCTGATTCTTGCATGATTGAGTTATCAATATGGTATGGGACTTCAGGAGCTGTTGAAAGGACCATTGAGTAAACAGCATCCATTGGAGGATCCTCATGTGAAAGCAAGCTAAGGGGAGAAGGGGACTAGCTGTTGTCATGAGTCCTAGTACCTTCAAAACCATTCTGGCTTTGACTTTGTTGCATTGTAAGAGAAGGGAAACTTGGTTCCGAATGTCTGACACCCTCTGCTCTGAGTCTAGCTGAAAGATTGAAAGATAATAGATTGACAAGGCGACAAAGCAGATTTTTCGAAATTTATCGAAATGCCTAGAGCTTGGCAAGATTGGATGGTGAAGTCCCTGGATAGAAGAAGCTGATGTCTGGTGGTGGCAGTAAGGAGCCAGTCGTCCAAATATGGAAACACCTGGAATCTTTGACATCAAGTGAGCCGCGACCACTGCCATGCATTTGGTGAACACACGGGGGGCTGTAGTGAGACCAAAGGGCAGGGCCCTGAACTGGTAGTGACTGGCTCCCAGCCTGAAGCGGAGATATCTCCTGGAGCGTCTGTTCATTTTGATGTGGTAGTACGCGTCCTGAAGATCTGTCGAGCACATCCAATTGTCCTGACCCAAGAAGGGTAGAATGGACTGTAGCGTGACCATCCGGAATTTTGTTTTCCTGACAAACCTGTTTAAGTAGCTGAGATCCAGTATGGGTCTCCAGTCCCATGTTTTCTTTGGTACCAAAAAGAATTTGGAGTAGATTCCGGATCCTTGCTGGTCTGCTGGGACTGATTGGATAGCTCTTTTTGATAGCAGCTTTGAAATTTCTAATGCTGCTTGTTCCCTTAGACCGGGTGGAACATCTGGAAGGGATCTTTTGGGATGGGTTGGGATGTGAATAAAGGGAATTTTGTAACCCTCGGATATGATCGATTGTACCCATTTGTCTTGAGTAAGGGAAAGCCAGGCTTTTGGGTACAGTGATAACCTTCCCCCGACTGCCTCCGAAGGTGGACAGCCAGGCAGCCCCTCAGGGATGTTGAAAGGGTTTGTCAGAGAACATTTCTCTGTTACCCTGGTTTTGCGGACCTCCTCTGCCTCTAGGGTGGCGTCTATTATTCCCCCCTCTGCCTCTAGAGGGGAATCGGCCTTGTGCGTCAGATGAGACTCCTTGGGATTGTTTGCGGAACCACATCTTTCCTCCCCTTTGACCCTTGGGATAGGGTCTATAAGGGGTAGAAAAACGGACTCCTACAGCAGAGAGAGTCTTACCTTCTACCTCGCACCTGGTCAATGTATCCTTCACATGTGGACCAAACAAAGATGATCCATCAAAGGGAGAATTGGTGAAGGACGCCTTGAAAGGGTCCGCAAAGTTGCATAGCCGCATCCAGGCATGACGTCGTAAGGCAACACCTGTGCCTGCAGCTCTACTCGCCCCCATCTGCTGCTTATGAGACCAGCCACATGGAGGAGTTAACGATGGAATTCAGGCTTGCCAACTGGGAGTTCATTGTGTCTTTGAACCCCTCAGCTGTAGGATCCTTTATCAGTTCACCCATATCCTTGAGTAAATCTCTCTGGAGACTAGTGAAGTGGCATAAGTAGTTCAGCGACCGCATTGAAAAGGTCGCTGATGAGAACATCCGCTTGCCGTACCTGTCCATGGTCCTAGATTCCTTATTAGGAGGATGGAGAGGAATCGAAGGATCAGCTAACTCCTCCTTTGTGGCCGCAGCCACCACCATGGCATCAACAGGGACACCTTTGGATAAAAAATCTTTGTCTCTGGGGGCAGTAATAAATTTGGATGGTCTCCTCGGGGTGGGTTCGACTGAGTCAGGAGCTGTCAAAGCCTTCCTTGCCACCACTTCCATAAGGGGGTCAGAGTGAGGGGACACCCAGGAGGTAGAAGGGCGAGAGCAAAACGCCTCAAGATACACTGTCTCATCCTCCGAAGGGTTAAGGGCTGGCCAGTTCCCCCTCTGTTTCAGGATCTCAAGGATGTCAGCAAAGGAGACATCCTCAGAGGGGGATCGAGGGGAACCTTCGGATTCCTCTAAGTCAGTGTCAGAGGTAATAGACTCAGGGGAGTCAATGTGCTTCCTCTTGCACTGCCTCTTCCTTGGGGGATCTCCTGCAGGGTCAGGAGAGGCCTCGGAAAAGGAGGAAATTCCCAATGGGGAAACTTGAGGAGTTGGCTCTCTGCAGTCTGAGACAAGGGGGTGAGTAGAAATCACCGCAGGCACTGTAGATGGAGGGGCTGAAGGAGCTGACTGTGGGGCAGAACTTGGTTCTAGCACGCTCCGCATGACCTCGAAAGCACCCCTGTCAGGCAAGGCCCGAGGCCCCCGCTCCGAAGAGACAAGGACCTCCCCCGGCACCGACAGGGACGGCTCCGAAGCCGATGTCGGAGCCGAACTCACCAGCGCCGAAGCCCCGAGAGGGAGAGCGGGGTCGGACAAGGGTCCGATGCCACTCGCCCCCTCGGAGCAGACGAGGGAAGCCCGGCGCCGAGATCCCTCCAAGGAGGAGATTGGAGCAGACGACGGAACCGATATGGAAGGTATCGGATCCAACGCACAGACAGTCATGGCTCCGACAAGCCCTGGCTCCGAACTCAAAGGAGTCTGAGGAGGAATGTATTGGGGAACGGAAATAGCCACTGACTGGTGAGTCGGGCTATGCAGCATTTGGGCCAGTGCCTCGGACTTGAGAAGTCTACTCACTACCCTTTGCAAATCATGGTCAGATAATCTGGAAGACCGTGAGGAATGAGTTTTGTGACTTTGTTCCGAAAGAAGAGGTGATCCTAGCGCCGAATGCACAGATCCGATAGAGGGGGATCTGGACCTCTTCCTAGACTGTGGCTCCGATAAAGATATCGGAGCAGACAGAGTTTTTCCAGCTGGAGCAGAGGTAACAGTACGAGGCTTAGAAACATCGGCTCCAGCCGGAGCCGATGTCGAAGCCGACTTAGTCTTTCCAGCAGTCGACTCTGGAACTGGAGCCGACTGTTTGGAAGTTTTTGAAGGCTTCCCCGACACAGACTGAGTCGTGGGGCCTTCAGGCTTTAATAAGCCCCGCAAGATCAGTTTATTCTTGTGTTCCTGCAGGACTCTAGGGCTAAACCCATGACAAACAGCACAAGAGTCCTGCAGGTGCAAAGGCCCCAGGCAATACACACAAGAAGTGTGACCGTCTGTCAGAGACATTTTCTGACAGCACGAGTCACACTTCTTGAAGCCTGAGACCTTGCCTTTTGACATAGCAAAAAGGAGTGCCTGACACACACAAACACACTACAGACACACCCTTTACAGAAAACTATTAAAATAAATTATTAAGGCGAAAGCCACAAACACACACACACAAGCCCTTACAAAAAAGAACTAGTTTAGTCAGTAAAGGACTAGGGGAAGGGAAGGGGCCGAAGGCCTACAAGATAAGGGAAGAATGGAAAAAGGGACTCGACAAACAGGGGTCGATTTATCTAAATTTTTAATTAAACTAAAAAGTTATGGTATCAAAATTAAAAAAGGGGTTTTAAGAAGTACCTAATAAGGTAAAAGTCTAACTCACCTGCCTGAGCCGGTAGAAAAGCACCTAGTCAGCTATAGCGGCAAACGAGATCCGAGTAGTTACCGCCTAGCATTGTGGGATATAGGGGAGCCTCGAGCCAGTGGAATTAGCTCTCGAGCTGTAGTATTGGCCGAGTCGGAGCAGAGGATCGGCTTCGTACCCATCCAGCAAGAATGAAGGCGAGATTGACAACTTATCAAATCTTCAGCCATTTTGAGCATCTGTTTCTTAGGCATAGGGCATTGAACAGGAGATTGAAGTGAAGCCTTTTTCGGTTTGGAAGGAGTCTTCGACTTGTAAAACGTTTTGACTGAAAGAGTCTGTCTGAAAACGCCTTCTGAAACCGATGGCGTTTCAGAAGCACAGACGTCCTTGGAAGGAAAATCGCCGGTAGGGCCTGAAGTAAAAGGCTGTGTCGGCCTAGTACATTCCATCAAAATATTTGTAGCTGTCTCGGTTTCTTGACCTGCAGTACTCAGAGACTGCGGACCCTCACTGATAACCGGAGACAGGATCAACCGAGGCCTCGGAATCGGGCTTAGGCCTGGGCTGTCTATCCTTATCCCTGCGCTTTTTGTGCACGCCGGTAGTTGGAAGCTCCGATGGCACGTTATAATTAAATTTTCTGCCAAAAAAGTGTCATGCAAAATCAAATCGTCTTAATAGTACGTTTATTAAATCTAGCACAAAAACGACAAGAAGTGGTGGTGTGATCAGGGCCTAAGCAAGTTATGCAAGAAGAATGAAAATCCTCATGAGGTATTTGCTTCCCACAAGAAATGCAATTGTTAACTTTTTCTGACATCGGTCTGAGGCAAGAAAAGCTTCCCCAACGGGGTACTTAGCTTTATAGAAGACTTCGGTCTGAAATTCGAATTCGAAAATCTCGAGAGTCTGCCGACCGGCACTTGCGAACTGCTTCTGCTTCGGGCACCGCGCGGCAAGAAAGACTTAAGAAAATGGTGTCGGTTGCAATATATGTACCCCTGGTGCACTGACGTCAGGGATGAGGCGAATGCAACCGACGTCGGACCAAGACTTTGGAAATCCGGCCGACTGCGGGACTGCCTCACGACAGGATAACCCAAGTGTAATGATTGCAGCAGGGTAACACGATGAACATCAGTCAGAGCAACATACCACTATGCCAAATCAGCTGTTTTGTGAAAGAGGAAGAATGAAAATTTAATGAATTCAGTTCTCACCATAGCTCTCAACCGTAGCACAAAAAACCTGAACGAAGACAATAATGAGGGAATACAGTCCCAAAAATAGGGACAAAATTCAAATATTCATCTTATAAACTTAGAAAATTGCTAGAATAAAAGGTTTTGTGTTACTATGTACTTTCTGAAGAATATGAGGTCTGAAATTCAAATGCCTGTCAATTTTATTTATTTAACACTTGTTAACCAGAAAAGTCAGACTTGGAACAAAAGCCAATTTTCAACAAAGGCCCAGGGAGAAAAACTGCAGACACATGTCTAACATGGGAAGACACCAGAACAAACCCACACAAACACAGAGGACATGCAGACTCCACACAAAAGGCACCCCAGACAAGAATCAAATCAGAGAATCTCTAGCTGTAAAACAATATTACCACTGCACCATCAACTATTTAAGGGATTAAGCACTCAAACCACAGATTGTACAAGGAACAGAACAAAATATGAGGCAAAATCCCCAAAAGTTTCACAAATGGTGGTGGGCAGGTATCAGAAAATATGTATTAATGTATGTGTTTAGTGCTTATTAGAAGCTAAAAGGGTTAACACATTTCATTCTATTTTATGTACAGCTTAGTTTTGTATGAAACTAAAAGATGCTTTTCAAACTGCAATATGCTTTCTGTAACTGCAAGATGCTCTCTGACCTTGTATTTGCTAGCACAGCAAAATTCATGTTTATGCCTTTTGGAAATAAACTGAGAAGCAGGTGATTATCTGCTAGGTCAGGAATATAATGAATAGAACAATACTGTTTTCTACAACGTTATTGAACTTGAACAATCAGCTCTGTTTGTGTTGTGATAACACACACAGCTGCAGAAAAGATAGATACAGCTGAACAAAGACTGCTTGAAGAAATGAACTACAATCTGTACTTGCTTTGTGCTCGAATTAGCCATAGTACCTTGAATGGTAACATTGCATAGTGAGAAGTTTTATCTGACCAGTGGTCATCAAGGCCACGTTGTTTTTCTTAGGAAGTTTTTTCCAGTGTCAGCAGAAAATCATGAACAAACAGCTGCTATGAAATAATATTGTAAGAACTTATGATTTATGTCAGCTTGGTAGGCAATGTCTTGTAAGAAGAAATGTATAAGGATGGCTTCACTTCCTGATTCTAGTTAGACAAACTCTGTATTAGCACGTTTTTGTCTCCTTGCTGCAAGATTAAAGTGCCTTAACCTGAACCTGCCGTGCATTGATCTTTTCGAAGTTGTTTTTTCCTTTGACAGATTGGTCCTTCGGACCAGAAACTCTCACTTTGCCTTAGGTCAGATGGGCCAGGCGGCATGAAACCATACGGGGACGAAACCACATTGGTTCTTCTGTGCTGAAAGACCTCCGACTAAATTGTCATTCAAAAGAGGCCAGCCACTGTTCTGATCAGCGACTGAAGGACGAGTTAATGGTATTTCCTCGAACCAGACGATCAATCACGGTGGCTCAGGTAAGGTGAGATTTACCTTTTTTTGTTTTAGATCAGGGACTTGAAGTGCACTGTCTGTCAGGAGATTTGTCTTGTACAAGTCAGGGTCAGAAAGATTGCTGTCTTGTCATAGATCAGGGAAACAGAATAGGTAGGCAGTTATTCTAGATAAACTGCGAAAAAGAGAAAATCGTGGTACCACGTAAAAATAAGAAGGGTTACGTAACAGCTCAAAGGTTAAAATAAAATGGGAAATAAGTGCACAAAAAGATCCCAAGGTCTGCCATTAACAGAAGATGCAAAATATATGCAATTACAATGTGCCAACAATGTTAGGTACTATACAAAATGGGTTAATAAATATGAATTTGATGGCAAATTAGAAAAATCCTTGCTTATTAAACTTGTCAAACAGCTTAAAACTGACACAAATGATCAGGTAAAAAAGCAACGTCAATTGGGCATCCCTCAGGCACACAGGTGGATTGAGGAAGCAAACCGTAGGGAACAAGAGAGTAATAATTCAAAAGCAATGTTTCTAGATAAAGAGGATAATAACTTGGTAATAGCATCAGCCCCTCTGACTCCTCTGCTTCCCTTACCAGAATATGAAGCGAGTGGACAAGTTGGTCCACCTCCGCTATACCCAGCTATCCCCGCGAAGCAAAAACCATTCGTCAGAGATCCCGTTGAGACTAGGTCTCGAACACGTTAAGAGGGGATATTGAGTTATATCAAATAAATAAAGATTCACGAGCTATGAATGAAGAAGAGATATGTCCACTCATAGAAGTACCAAATCCTAAGGCAGGACAGGAAGGGCAGGACCCAACTCTCCTGGTATATAGACAGTGGACAAAGGAAGATATCCAGAAAGCCAGAGGGAATTCCCCATCCAAAAGTTAATTTTAGAAAATTCTTAGAAGACTTACAGGGCATGAGGTTGAGTTATCATTTAAATGGAAAAGTAGAAAAAGTAGTCGGACAAATCGTAGGTCCAGATTGGCACATGATCAGTGGCAACTGGAATTCCCATGACGCAGAACACAAGCCACTCCCACATAGCAACGCAAAGCTGGATAACAGAGTGAAAGGTCTGACCGACCGAATCTCTGAGAAATGGAAGCCTAGGGCAGACTGGACTTGCATTAATCAATGCATCCAACAAGAAGGTGAAACTGTTGATAGATATTATGCTAGATTATTAGAATGTTTTAATAACCATTGTGGAATGCAGGTACCTGAAGACCAAACACAAGATTCCCCATATGAGCAGCAGCTAAAGAATGCATTTTTTAAAGGCAGTATTGCGCCCATCAGCAGCTTTATTACAAAGCACATGGTAGATCACCGTACAAGTAGATTACAGTCATTACTTGAATATGCAAGACATGCCGAAAGGCATTTTAATAATAAAAAGAAAACCCAAGTATTTGCTGTAGAAGACGGAGCAGAAGTTTTTGTAGTACAGTCAGGGAAAAAGGGCAAGAAAAATGTCCTGGGAAACAAACCATCTGATAAGCGATCAGAGGAGTTTTAAGAGAGAAAGAAAAGGGGCGAATGTTTTAAGTGGAAAAAAAGGGACATTTAGCAAGGGATTGCAAGCAAAACAAGAAGGTAGCCATGGAAGATAAGGAAGGTGAAGACTGACTATATGATAGCAAAGAATCGCTAGAAAGGAATAATCAAGAAAAGACAAATGCAAATGTGATAGAGGGAGTAGAATGTGATAGAAGAGATAGAGTAAGTGCAGGAAATCACAGATAGTGAAGCAAGTGAAATTTTAGACTTAGCATTGAGCCTAGAGCTCTAATTAGACAAATCCGGAAGTTACACTTCTGGTAGGGGGGAGGGAAGTTAAATTTCTGTGCAACTCAGGGGCATCACGAACCTTGATACATCCTTCCAAACTACCAGAAAATTCAGAATCATTCGATTACATATTAGTGAAAGCAGCTAATGGACAGCAGTATCGGGAGACACTCTCCCATAACATAAATATAACTGACCCTGTTTCAGGGATGACCCAGAAAAGCAAAATTGTTATTTCTGCAAAATGCCCAGTAAACCTTTGGGGCAGAGACCTTACGCAGATATTTGGCAAAGCAGTAGTTCCGACTATGCAGGGTATGGAAGCACAGAAACAAATGGATACTTTTGTAGTGCGACCAGAGGGTGAAACATTTTATTGGTACAGCCAGGACTTGGTCACGACTGGTCCAGGGGCAGTAACAGAAGAGCTGATGAACGTAGCCATCAGTAAGACCGCTCCCTTGACACTGAAACAGCATTTGTTGCACTGTACTCTGTATTATTGTAGCACACCAGGACCTGATAAGGAATATGAGCAAGAAACTGTTTAGAAACCGTGCAAACAGATTAGTATTATGTAATCTGTACTGGGACACAGAAGGGAACAGTGTAGTTAGCTGTTCATTGCCCAGGAATTCTTTGCACTTTATAAATCTAATAAGAGTACCACATGTTAGTTTAACGAAGGACAAGAATGTGAAATGGGCAGACCTAGGAGAAAAAGTCAAAGTGGGAAAAACAGACAGAGTTAGAACTGTCAGAACAGGGAGTACAAAAGCAGAAGTTAAATTGGATAACACAGACACACCCAGCTGTACACCTGCAGTCTAGAGAGAACAGCTGAGTAGCACTCTTACTAGAAGAGGAAGAAAATGCCTTACGAGACATACCAGAAACTCTATGGTCAACAAGAAAATCAGATGTAGGACTTATTCATACAGCAAGATCAGTTACTATCACGCCAAAATCAGAATTCAGACCACTGAAGAGACAGCATTCCCTTAAGGAAAGATGCAGAAGTAGGAATCAAACCTATAATAGCAGCTTTACTTAAGGAAGGAGTACTGACAGAATCTCCCTATTCACCATGTAACACACCCTTATTTCCTGTCAGGAAAGCAAACGGAGAATGGCGTATGGTCCAAGATTTACAAGCTGTAAATAATGCAGTAATACCTAGAGCACCTACGGTGCCAGATCCATACACCCTATTAAATGATTTGAAGCCTCAACGGAAGTATTTTTCTGTGGTAGATATTAGCAATGCGTTCTTTTCAATACCGATACACCCTGACAGCCAACATTGGTTTGCATTTACATTTCAGGGGAAAAGGTACACGTATACGAGACTACCACAGGGGTATTGTGAAAGCCCAACAATATTCGCACAAGAAATGGCAAGGAACTTGGCGGGATTTATCCCACAGAGAGGCAGCCAGATGTTACTTTATGTAGATGACATCCTGCTGGCAGCCCCCATCCAGCAAGAATGCAGAGAAGATACCATAGCATTACTACAATTTCTAGCCACTCAAGGACAAAGTAAACAAAAACAAATTGCAGCTTTGGAAAAAGCAGGTTAAATACCTGGGATATGCAATATCCAAAGGCGGCAAAATATTAAATAAAGAGAGGAAAAATAGCAATTTTACAATCACCCAAACCAACTACCAAGAAGGAAATGATGTCCTTCCTGGGTACAACTAATTTCTGTCGGAGTTGGATTCCAAACTATGCCTTGGAATCTGCTCCACTGACCGACCTGATATACAAGAAACCTATGGCAGCACAAGATTTATTACAATGGACACCAGAAGAAGAATCAGCTTTCTGTAAATTAAAGCAATTGATAGCATCCTCATTAGTTTTAGGATTACCAAACTATCAAACATTTTTTCCAAACTGTAGGTTGTAAGCAAGGTTATATGACATCAGTGTTAACACAGCAACATAAAGACAAGCAATGCCCCATAACTTACTATTCATCACAGCTGGACCCAGTGGTGCGATCCCTGCCCCACTGTGTACAAGCAGTAGTCGCAGCTGCAATGGCAGTACAGGCTTCGGCCTCAGTAGTGTTGTTCCACCATCTCACACAGTGTGCCTCATGCAGTCGCGATTATTTTACTGCAAGAAAAAGTAGCATATCTTTCTCCTGCTAGACATCTTTCTTGTATGACTATACTGTTAAGCCAACCTCATATGACAATTGAACTGTGTACAACTTATAATCCGTCTACCTTGTTCCCAACCCCTGCGGATGGCACACGACACAGCTGCCTGCAGGAGATTGAGCAAAAGACACTACCTAGAAAAGATCTTGCGGATGTTCCCTTGGATGATGCCGAGGTGACATATTACGTGGACGGCTCATGCAAAAGGGGTCCCACAGGACAGAACCTAGTAGGATATGCAGTAGTTTCTGATACTGAGATTTTAGAAGCAAAATCTTTACCACACAACTTGACTGCACAAGCAGCAGAATTGATTGCCTTGACACGGACATGTACCTTAGCAAAGGGTAAATGTGTAAACATTTTTACTGATAGCCAGTACGCTTTTTCGACTGTACATGTTTTTGTGCAACAGTGGAAGAATAGAGGAATGATAACATCTACTGGCAAACCGATTAATCATGTGCAGTTTATTTTAGATTTGTTAGAATCTTTTCAGTTACCTCAGAAAGTAGCTATTTGTAAATGCGTAGATCATACCAAGCAACAGGATAGGATTTCAAAAGGTAATGGAAGAGCTGATACAGCTGCAAAGCAGGAAGCTTCAGCAGTATTTCTTTTGAGTAAGGAATTACAAACTTCTGAGATTTTAGATTTAGAAATGTTGAAAACAATGCAGACACTTACTACGAAAGTAGAAAAACAGAAATGGATAAAACGAGGAGCAATTCTTGAGAAAGGGCTGTACATCTCCTGAGAAGGAAAACCGATATTGCCGTCTAACTTGTTTAGATATGCAGCTTTGTTGAGCCATGGGCAGTGCCATGTCTCAAAAGGGGGGATGGTACAGTTATAGTGAATCGAGTTTTCACAACATATGGATTTATAAACTACGCTAAAACTTTTTGTGCCTGTCATGTTTGTAATAAGCATCATGCACAAGGGGCGTTGAAGCCTAAGCAAGGGAGTTTCCCTACACCACCGTACCCGTTCCATACTATTTGTATGGATTTCATAGAACTGAACAAATGCGAAAATAAATATTGTCTTGTCATTAAAGATATGTTTTCCAAATGGGTGGAAGCTTTTCAAACTAAAAATCCAGACGCAGCTACTGTTGCAAAAATTCTTAAGGAAATTATTCCTAGATTTGGCATACCAGAAAAGATCTATAGTGACAATGGCACACACTTTGTAAATCAAACTATACAACAGTTGAGTCGATATTTCGGAATTTCCTTGAAAAACAATTGTGCATATCATCCACAATCTGGAGGACTAGTAGAGAGGCATAACGGGGGTCTGAAAAATAAACTTAGGAAATTAATTAGTGAGAAACAAAAAAATTGGGTTCACTGCCTGTCTCGGGCACTGTTGAACATGAGAACTGTTCCGAATGCAAAAGGGTTAACTCCTTTTGAAATACTGTTTGGAAGGGCATATTGTATACCTCAGTGGAAACCTCTCATGCCTGCAGACCAGGAGGCCAACAGTTCACTCGCAGAATATATGAGATGACTTTTAAGTAATAAACAACTTTTGCAATTAAATTCTGTTTCAGATAAAGAACAAACCAGACCATCGGAAGCAGCAGTAGTCCCAGGCACGTGGGTCTGGGTGAAAACTGTAAAGAAAAAGAATTGGACGCCACCGAAGTGGCAAGGGCTGTACCAAATGCTACTGTCAACACCCACTGCAGTCAAGATCGCAGAGCGAGCGTCCTGGATTCATCAGACACACTGTAAACTTGTTAAGAACTTTGAACTAGACAAAAAACTTGTTACTGTTGCACAAGAACAAAATGACCACATATAGAGAAAACAGGAATGCAGAACAACCTCAGAAGTATTGCATGATCATCCTGTTAACTATACTGTTAACAATCTTTTTGCTGTGGCCTTTCCTTTTTCCAGCCACACGAGCTGAACCAAAAAAACGTGAAGCATTACTCATAGACGGGCATCCGGACTTCAACACTTACCAAGCAAATAAATGTGTATGCTGAAACTTTTAATGTTTCGAATTGCTGTATTTGCACAGCTATACCAACAGCATACGGGGGATTATTAATGACTGCTGTCCCCCTAGGGGTCAATGAGACCTGGGAAAATTTGATTTTTGATACTACAACTGTAAAATCACAAGACAAAATAGCATTGTACCTGCCTGTTGCACAAAAGGGAAGTGTGTGTTTTTACATAAATGATACTGTTCAGGTAGATTGGAGCAATTGTAATGTGACTGTTCCTTACAAGTGTTATACCAAAGCTAATAATGCAGGTTATATTTGTGATACAAACTATGACTCATATTTGGAATCAATGCACAAAACGGTTGATGAAGTACAACATAATCCTGTTCTTTTTAAGCAACTATCATTGATAAGAAAATGTTTCATGCAGGGCAAGTATATATTAATAATAAAGTAGAGAATTGTTATTTTGTGTGTGGAAAAAAAGCATACAAATGGTTACCTGAGAATTGGTCCGGCAGTTGTTTTTTGCGTTACCTGGTTCCGGCCATATGAGACACTGCTGTTTTGCCTCAGGGAAGAATTCGAAATGTCAGAGAGGTCACCAAGAAATCTGGAAGTCCAATCAAGAGACCTGAGAATCCAGTGGGACGAATCGAAGCAGGCTGGAGAAACCATAATTTCGTGAAAGACAAAAATAAACAGACACACATGGACTTGAGTGACACTACTATATCATGGGCAGGCATAGCTCCTGCATATGGCGCAGTAAAATCAATTTGGGAGCAGAGAAAACTATACAACCTTCTCGAAGTAATGAGTAATGCAACTTTTTCTGCTCTCGAATTAGTAACTGATGAACTGAACACTGAGAACTGTGGTGCTTCAAAACCGCATGGCTCTCGACTTCACCCTAGCGGCGAAAGGTGGTACGTGTGCTTTAATAAAATAGTGCTGTTCTTATATTCCTGACAACCAGCATGAGATAAACTACCATCTTGAGGTGATTCAGCAAGTGTCGGCCATGACGAAACCAGACCCAAACCTACTGACAAATTTTTTCCAGAATTTGTTTGGGGGGTGGGGTACCATCCTAATGAACATCCTGATTGCCATTTGTATGGGATTACTCCTATTAGGAGTGTGTGTGTTTTGTGGTATTCCCTGCATGAAAAGATTAATCATATGGACATGTCACTTTCTGAGACTTTGTATCAAAGTACTGAAATTGAAGAATTGTTGAAAAGTGAAACACTTTCATAAGTTTAAACTGAATGACTCTCAACTGCAAATCTTTAACAGAAGAGGTTAGGAGAAGAAGCAAACTGTTTATGCTTTTAAAAATAGAATAAAAAGTATTAACAGGGGGAAATGTCAGAAAATATGTATTAATGTGTTTAGTGCTTATTAGAAGCTAAAAGGGTTAACACATTTCATTCTATTTTATGTACAGCTTAGTTTTGTATGAAACTAAAAGATGCTTTTCAAACTGCAATATGCTTTCTGAAACTGCAAGATGCTCTCTGACCTAGTATTTGATAGCACAGCAAAATCAATGTTTATGCCTTTTGGAAATATACTGAGAAGCAGGTAATTATCTGCTAGGTCAGGAAAATAATGAATAGAACAATACTGTTTTCTATAATGTTATTGAACTTGAACAATCAGCTCTGTTCGAGTTGTGAGAACATGCACAGCTGCAGAAAAGATACAGTTGAACAAAGACTGCTTGAAGAAATGAACTATAATCTGTACCTGCTTTGTGCTCGAATTAGCCATAGTACCTTGAATGGTAACATTGCATAGTGAGAAGTTGCATCTGAACGGTGGTCATCAAGGCCACATTGTTTTTCTTAGGAAGTTTTTTCAGTGTCAGCAGAAAATCATGAACAAACAGCTGCTATGAAATAATATTGTAAGAACTTATGATTTGCTACGTCAGCTTGGTAGGCAATGTCTTGTAAGAAATGTATAAGAATGGCTTCACTTCCTGATTCTAGTTAGACAAACTCTGTATTAGCACGTTTTTGTCTCCTTTCTGCAAGATTGAAGTGCCTTAACCTGAACCTGCCGTGTACTTATCTTTTTGAAGTTGTGTTTTCATTTGACAGCAGGGAATTCAGGCTCTTACCTGTAGCAAAGGTACAGGGTTCAAGCACAACCAGCAGGTATCCTGAGCTCTCTCTAGCCATCAGTACTCACTGAGTGGGGAATTTCATATACACACACACACACACACACCTTTGAAATCCTGTGTTCACGAACACTAAGCAAGTAATCCACAGCAAGACGAACCTGCAAAATCCAATACACAGCAGCAGCTTTCCATCTCGTACCACAGCAAGACAAACCTGCAAAACACACACAGCTTTCCCATCCTGTGTTCGCAAACAAACAGTAAGCAAGTAATTCACAGCAAGACAAACCTGCAAAATCCTATACACACAGCAGCAGCTTACTATCTCGTACTGGACAAATCTTCCTGCAGCAGCTTTCCCATCCTGTGTTTATGAATAAACAGTAAGCTAAGTAATCCACAGCAAGACGAACCTGCAACAAGCTTTTAGCTAAAGCAAAGTAATCCACAGCAAGACTCAAAAGCTGGCATTCGCGCTGGAATGCATACTTCCGGTTTTGCTTCTCTTTCCAGGAGCAGTCCAAGACTGCTGACTCTGCAGTCCGATCCCCTTCCAGTCTATGCAGTTAGAACTGCATAGACTTCTGTGGAATCAGCAGTCTGCTTCCTTCTTCCTGAATCCAGACTGGTAAGGCAGCAGTCCGGATTCATTTTGTATGGAGGATTTGAAGGACTGTACCATTGTGGTTCACAGCTAGAGGGGGGGGGTGCTGCAGTCCCGTTATCACAAGCCGCCACTGCTTTCAGATGGCAAGAGAAACTTTTTGATAGTACAATTTAAGTAATTAATTTCTCCATATAGCCCCACTGGTCAGTTGACCTGTAGCAGGAAATAATTTACTGATGACCTTGAGTTTTTTTTTTTCTAGCGGATGGTACCCATTGCTAGATCACAGTCTTAAAGGATCAATATGGCTAGTAAATTCAGGTGGTTAGCAGAACAAATTACACACCTGTAAATAAAACAGTAAAACTACATGCTCATCCATAAACTGTTGCACAGAGTAAAACTATACACGTTCGACAGGAAGGATTAGCAGAAATGTTAAAAAGTAAGGGAAGAACTGAATGACTGTCTTTTGGCATCTGTATGCTAATGCTGGGATAAAGTAATCAGCATTTGTAATTCTGTCTGCAGAGAATGTAGTGCATGTACTAAAAGCAAACTGCAAAGCCCTTGTAGGTTAGCAGCCCTTTACCCCCCAATGTATCTTGCACAGATTCCGTAATGAATGGTAGTGAAACATTTATTGCAAAAACTTTTCTGACAAATTGACACTACCAGCAATCATATTATCATTGCAACTACCCCATGCATAAGCATAAAGTTTAACGGCAAGTAAGTTAGCCACTTTGCATAGTTTTCTGCACTGTCTCTCAGTCCTAATCAGGTTATATGCTGCATGATTGGACTTTAACTACCTCGATGTCAGAAGTATTCTTGAGTTGTCTCACTATTTTGGAATCTATTGTCTACCAGCGGTAACAGCATTCTTACTATTTTTTTTTGTTTAACAAGACTAATGAAAGTTTCAAGTGCAGCTAATCTCTGCTGGATGAAGTAACAAAACAAGTTGACTGATTAAGCACTTTCATCTGTATAATTACACAGACAAAAGCACTTAATCAGTAAACTTGTTTCACCTGTAGTTGTATACGAAAGCGCTTAAGAGGAGCAATGGATGCACAATTCGGAACAGCAGAACAGTGGCCTTAATAAAACACAAATGTGGAACGTTCCGCACAATCCGGAGCACTTGGCAGCAGAGTAACCCCCTATCCCATGATGCTTAGGGTATAACAGACATCTTGTTTGCAAGTGAAAGCAATGTGTATGTGTGTGTGTGTGTGTGTGTGTATATATATTCACAGCTAGGTTCGGAGCCGAATATCGGCTCCTACTCGGCCAAACTTTTCTAGCTGGAAGTCTTCTATTGGCTGGGCTAGGAAGGTATCCCATGCTGCACTGCTCCATATCTAGTTTGCTGTGAACACCACACTCCTACCCCATGCATAACAACATCCAAGTAAAGAGGAATAAAGTTGAACGGAGCTCTAAAAACCAGATCTAACCTCCAGATCCTCCAGGAAGGGGGAAGGTGGGAGGGTAAGTAAGAATGTGAGGCGAGATGGACTACATACATCGAACGGTATGATGAGTACATAACTTCTTGATGTTATGTAGTCCAATCTCGCCTACATTCTTACCCGTGGGACAGCGTCCCCAGCACCTACATCCTGGGAGGCTCAGAGGAAGATACTCTTGAGCACTGAGGAATGAAAGGAAGACCTGCCCCTAGATACCATGTCCAGCTTGTAATGAGCAACAAAGGTGTGAGGAGATGCCCAGGTAGCTGTAGCACAAATATCATCCAAAGACAATCTGGCCTGATAGGCTGTAGATGTAGACACAGCCAGAGCAGAGTGAGCCTTGACTGGAAACGGTAGGTCTTTACCCCCTGAGGAATAAGTGAAAGAGATGCAATTTGACATCCATCTGGATAGGGTGATTTTGGAGACAGGGGACCCAATTTTGTTTTCCGAAAAGGAGACAAACAGCTGATCAGATTTTCGGAGATCTTTGATTCTGTGCAGATAGAAATGCAACTGTCTGTTTACATACAACTGATGAAATTTAAATTCTGCCTTGTTTGAAAAATGGGGAAAAAACACTGGCAACTGATTAAGATTAGATATGGACGCCACTTTAGGAAGAAAAGAAGGGTTTGGTCTAAGAAACCCTGTCCTTATGAAAGATCAAGTATGGAGGTTTGATAGAAAGAGCTTGAATTTCTGTAACATGTCTTGCTGATGTGATGGCTATTAAAAAGGCAGTTTTCCAGGTCAAGAATTTTAAGTCACAGGTAGCTGCAGGCTCAAAGGGTGGTGAAGTCAGGGCTTGCAGAACAGAGTTTAGATCCCAGGGCATGATCAGTTCTGAGAGAGGACGACGGAGTAACAGAGTGCCCTTCAGGAAAGCCTTACAGTGTCTGTGAGCCATCATACTAGGCTCATTAGCAACATGAGCATTAGAAATCGCTGCCAATTGAACTTCAATGGTAGTGGACGCTGAGAGCTGCTGGAAAAGCATAGACAAAAACTCCAAGACGGAAGCAACTGGAGCTGTGTAAGGGTCAATTCCTTGGGTATGAGCCCAAATAGAAAACCTTTTCCATTTGCTGGAATAAATCTTCCTAGTAGAGGGCTTATGAGAGAAAGATAAAATATGAACTACCTCAGGTGACAAGTGATGAAGCCTAACTAACGACGGAAGAGGAGTAGCCAGGATGTCAACCGGAGGGTCCGCAGAGATGGGTGGAACTGTCCCGACATGTGTGTCAGTAAATCTGGTTGTGGGTCCAGAGTCCAAGGTGTGTCCACAATGTAGGGATGGAGAATGGGGAACCAGACCTGACGAGGCCAGTGTGGAGCAATTAAAATCATTCTGCTTCCCAAGGATTGCTCTTTCTGAATCACTTTTGACAGCAAGGGAAATGGAGGGAAAGCATAAAGCAGACCTGAGGGCCAAACGTGGACTAGGGCGTCCATGGGTGGCTCCCCCAGTGGGGGGTCTGCATGAAGTAGCTGCTGCATTTGGCATTGAGGGGTCTGGCAAAAAGGTCGCAGCAAGGGTGACACCATCGGCTGAAGATTCGTTCTGCAACTAGACGATTCAGGGACCACTCGTAAGGCATCAGAATAGCTCTGCTCAGCCTGTCTGCTATCACGTTGGACTTCACCGGAATGTGGGTTGCCACCAGAAACCGTTGGGAAGATACTGCCCACTGCCACACTCGCATGGCCTCTCTGCACAGGGGGTATGATCTGGTTCCTCCCTGCTTGTTTAGATACCACACCACTGACCTATTGTCCGAGTGCATTGCAATAGTCCCGAGAGGTAGAAAGCTCTGAAGTGCCTGCAACGCAAGTAGTACCACTGTTATCTCTAAGATGTTGATATGCAGATGTATCTCGTGATCTTGCCACATATGCCTTGGACTGTGCTGCCGAGATAAGCCCCCCCGCATCTGGGAGGCGTCCATGGTCACTGCGGCAACCGGTGGTGGAACGAAGGGTTTTTCCCCTGTCCAGATTGTTGGTGCAAAGCCACCAACTGAGATCCTGTTTGCATCTGTCCGTGAGCAAAATAGGGTGCGAAAGTGGAAGTCTCTGGAGAGACCACCGAGCAAAGAGGAGCCATTGAAGGAGCCTCGTGCAATCTCGCTAGAGGGACTAACAATTGTTGCTGCCACAGTCCCCAGGAGTTGGAGAACCTATCTTGCCTTTACTTTCCTCAGGGGTAGCAGGGCGTGCACCTGTTGCTGTAAGACTGATTCTTTCCTGCAGTAGAAAGGCTCGCATTTGAACGGGGTCTAGCTCTGCACCTATAAAAATGACACACTGAGGGCAACAAGGCAGATTTTTCCTGGTTCAGTGTTATGCTCAACTGTTGACAGAGTGATGCTAGCGTCCCTGGTTTGGATTAGTAGATGCCTGGCGGGGGCAGTGAGGAGCCAGTCGTCCAGATACGGAAACACTTGGAATCCTGGACGTCTCAAGTGAGCTGACACCACCGCCATATACTTGGTGAGCACCCTGGGGGCTATGGTGAGGCCAAAGGAGAGGGCTCAAAACTGAAAATGACTGGCTCCCAGTCAGAAGCGTACATGACTCCTAGATGCCCTGTCCATTTTAATATAGCAGTAAGCATCCTTGAGGTTGATGGAGCACATCCATACTTTTCCCAAAAATGGGAGAATTGACTATAGCGTAACCATACAGAACTTGGGACTTCTTTACATAGTTGTTCAGTTGGCTGAGATCTAATATGGGTCTCGGGTCCCCTGTTCTTTTCGGCACCAAAAAGAATCTTCACTAAGTCCTTAATCTGATCTGGTCTGAGGGGACATGCTGGATGACTCCTTTTTCTAGCAGTTTTGAAACCTCTGAAGCTGTGTGATCCCTTTGACTGGGTGGAACGTCCGGGATTTTTCTGACTGGAGTGGGATCTGACGAAAAGGGGATGACATGGTCTCACCTTCGATAACCCCATCACCACAACAGTCAGGAAATCCTTCTGTGTGGCAAACCTCATCACGAAGGGTTTTTCATCCAGAAAAAAGGAGGTCATTGTCCCACTGTACTCATCCCTCATTAGACCCATTATAGAATACAACGCCCCATTTCGTATGTACCTCTCAAGACATCTGCAACAGGAAAGGCCTCAGAAATACCTCACTAAAAGAATCACAGGCCTAAAGCAGATGCCCTATGCTGACCGCCTTAAAAACCTCCAGCTATACTCTGTCGCATATCTTCTACTCAGAGGCGATCTCTGCTTAACATACAAGGCCATGTCAAACCCAGAGCTGTTGGACATGCTACACTTAAAGAAATCCCAATCCCTCAGAGCTACACGCTCCAGGGATCTAAACTTTGTCATCACAATAAACAAAACATGCTGGAGGGATAAGGTTCCTGACCCAGAGACTCCCCAGACTCTGGAACAGATTGCCCATACATGTCAAGCAGAGTGCCTCTTTGGACCTCTTCAAGAGGAACCTTGACGATTGGATGGGAGAAAGGAAATTCACCCCAGGGATCACGTCAGTTGCCCTGCTAGACAGGGGTTCAGGAAAGTAAATAATGTGGGAAGAAAGAGCCAAGGAATTGTTATGGCTAGGCTTGTATACGCCCTAGGGCTGATAGCCTAGTACCAACCTATGAACCTATGAACATAACCTCCGGAAATTTATTCGTAATACCCATCGGTCCTGGGCGATGCTTTGCCAGGCTTTTGGGTATAACGATATTCGATCCCCGACTGGCTCCGGAAACGCACAGTTGGGCATCCCATCAGGAACGACGGTAAGGAGAGCCACAAAAGGAATCGCGGTCTCCCGAATTGCAGGGGCCCCCTCTGACTCTAGGGTGGCGTCTCCTTGAATAACCTCCCCCTCTGCCTCTGTAGGGGGGCTCACCTTGTGCACCGGGAAAGAACCTCTGTGATTTTTGAACCACATCTTCCCACCCCTCTGGGCCTTGGGGTAAGGCCTAGAGGGAAGGGAAAAACGGACCCCTACAGCAGGCAGTCTTTCCCTCTTGCTCGCACCTGATGAGGATGTCTTTCACCTTGGTTCCGAAATAAGAACCACCATCAAAGGTGGCGTCAGTGAAAGAAGACTTGAAGGCCTCCGTGAAATGACAAAGGCGCATCCAGGCTTGCTTCCTAAGGACGACGCCTGAGCTTGCTGCCTTACTCGCTCCCTTGGATGCATATGAAATGAGCCGCATGGAGGAGTTAACGATGGAATTGAGGGTAGACACCTGGGCGTTAACCATCTGGGCCACCGTCTCAGGAACCTTACCTGCGAGAGCATCTCCTAACTCCTTGAAAAGATCTCTCTGGAGCAGAGTACAATGAGACAGGTAGTTCAGCGACTGTAAGGTCAATGTTGCTGACGAGAGGATATGCTTCCCGTACCGGTCCATGGTCCTAGACTCCTTGTTAGGAGGATGGACGGAAGAAGAAGCCTCGGTTAATTCCTTTTGAGTGGCCACCGCCACCACCATGGCATCCACAGGGACTCCTTTGGACAAAAACTCCTTACCCGGGGAAGCAGACAAATTTATTGGGTCTCCTGGGTACGGGTTCCACAGAATCAGGGTCCTCCCACACCATCAGACAAATTAAATCCAGGAGCTCGAAGGGTGGGGACACCCAGGAGGCGGAAGGCTGAGCACCAAAGGCCTTCAGGAAGACAGACTCCTCCTCGGAGGGGGCTTTGGATGACCAGTCACCTCTGTTTAAATATCTCCAGGATGTTGGAGAAAAACAGAGGACGACTTGTGGGACCCCTCAGATTCCTTGAGGTCAGTATCTGAGGTGAGAGACTCAGCCTGGGAGTCTATGTGCTTCCTCTTGCACGTTTTCTTTCTAGGGGGCTTATCAGGCAAAAACTGAGGGGCCCTCAGAAACATGGGGACCACTCGTGGGGGTATCGCTACGCTTTGGGGCTCCGCTGTCTATAGATAGGTAGTGATCAGAGGCTCTCACCGGAGTGGTAGGGGGCAGAATGACCGACCCACATGATGTGGCTTAAGATCTGTTCAGCGCACTCCGCATGGCCTCAAAGGCTGCCCCCCCCCCGATTCTGAGGACTGGCCAGCCTCCGAGACCACAAGAGGAGTCTGGGTTCCCCGAGCAGAGGCATCAAGCGGGAGACTAGGAACCAAAAGGTGTCCCGAGGTGTCCCCCTCGGACCAGACTGAGGAATCCCGAGTCCAGAACCCCGTGGACGGCGCTGATGGGGTCGGAGCTAATGTCGGCACCGATAAGCCCAGAGGGGCCATCAGAACAGACCTAGGAACATCACATGAAGTGGAGCATTCTGGCTCTGAAGACAGATGCGCTCGGAGGAATAATCGAAAAAGGTATCGGGACAGGCTCCGGAGCCAACTGGGAAGGAGCTGAGAACAATTTAGCCAAAACTGGTGAATGAAGGAGCCGCTGCACCACCCTATCAACATCCACATCTGAAAGTGTCCTGGAGGATTTGGAGGACAGGGAGGAAGATCGTGATCGCCTCTCAGATGACACTGGTCTAGTACTGGGCGATCGGCTCCAAAGAGGTTCCAATATAACTGGAGCAGACGCCAATTCCATCAACACCGACACTTCCTGCGGCCCAGACGACAGTGGAGCTGAGGAGGTCGAAGCTAGTTTCATTACTTTCTCCGGTGGCTCCGAGGAGACTGAAGGAAGAGGAGACCTCTTTGATTTTGTGGATTTTTAACTGGAAGCAGAATCCATGGCCTCTTCGAACGAGGGTTTCAAGAGTCCCTTCAGAATTAACTTGTTTCTTTCTTGGAGCACCCTGGGACTAAAAGCATGGAAGAAGCTGCAGGACTCCTGCAGGTGGATTGCTCCCAGACAAACGCATATGAATGTCCATCGGTGATGTACATCTTGAAACCAAACTTGGAGCACTTTTTAAAACCCCAAGGTTTGTACTCCTTGGAATCTTTGGACATCTTGAAAATTAATCACAAATACCAATACAACGAGCAAGTCACTGCCTGACTGGAAAAACTACAGTCTCACAAAAACACCACACTAAGTGCGGGAACAAATTTTTCCACAAACAGCAGCACACACAATCATTAGAAGGGACACACACCAAGACAACTAGGGCTAAAAACATCTAACTAAAACGGTTTTAGACCAAACTCGCATACAGAACAAGGAAGACAGACACTAAAACCTCTAATTCAAATGGTTTTAGATAGCAAAAAAAACCCCACAAAAGCAAGTAAGGGGAAGGACTAGGTCCTCTAACTGAAACGGGCCTAGCCCGTTGGAACAGCTAAAGGGATACCACAAAAAACAATCACTACAGATTATACCCAAAACACATCAAGTAAAGAGGAATAGAAATAGCTATTAAATTAGCTTTTGTTTGTAACAAATTCTCTCAAGAAGAAAAAAGGTACTTGGCCACAGCCAAGAGCGAAACCACGTCCGAGCTACACGAGTGGCAAATGAGATCTGGGGATATGGAACAGTGCAGCATGGGAAACCTCCTTAGTCCAGCCAGTAGAAGACTTCGAGCTTGAAAAGTTTGGCCGAGTCAGAGCAGATATTTGGCTCCGAACCCACGGGTAAGAATGTAGGCGAGACTGGACTACATAACATCCACAGATGACCCCCCCCCCCCACCAAAAAAAACATCTACATATGCAGGTGTGTATGTATACACACACACACACACATTATATATATATATATATATATATATATATATATATATATATATATATATATATACATATATATATATATATATATACACACATATATATATATATACATACACATATATATATATATATATATATACATACACATATATATATATATATATATATATATATATATATATATATATATATATATATATATATATATATATATATATATATATATATATATATATATATAAGTGGGTCGCAAGAAAAAAGGCGAGATGGACAACAAACAGAATGTTACAGTAAGTACACTACTTCTTAATGTTATGTTGTCTTATTTTGCCTTAATTCTTGCTAGTTGGGACAGCGTCCCTAGCCCCTTCATCCTTGGGTGGCTTAGTAAAATAGACTTCAGTACAGTGGATCCAAAGGTAGACTGGTTCCAGGAAGCCACTTCTACTCTGTAATGATAAATAAAGGTATAAGATCTCACCCATGTGGCAGCAGCACAGATAGAATCCACAGGAAATTTAGCTTGAAAGGCAAAGAACGTTGCAACTACTCTTGTGAAATGACCCTTCGCTTAACCTGGTAATTGGCTTTTATTAAGGCTGTATGAGAATGAAATGAAGTCTGTGAGCCATTTTGAAAGAGTCAGAGAAACCAGTAATGCTTTCCTTTTGTCTGAAAAGGAAACAAAAATCTGGTCCGACTTACTGAAATCTTTGGTCCTGTGCCAATAAAAGCATAGTTGTCTGTGTACATCTAGTTGATGTAATTTATATTCCACTTTGTTGCTAAAGCTGGGGAAGAACACTGGCAACTCAATAGACTGATTCAAATTGTTTTCTGAACAAACTTTTGGTAAGAAAGACTGATAATTTCTCAAGGATACTTTAAATTTGTGGAAAACTATAAAGGAGGGCACACAGAAAGGGCTTGAAATTCAGACACCCATCTAGTAGAGTTAATGGCTACCAAGAGAGACTTCCACGATAAAAACTTTATATCACAGGATGATGCAGGTTCAAAGGGTGGCAAGATAAGGCAGTTAAATTTAGGTCCCATGTGGCTGGAGGTTCTCTGATTGGGAGTCTTAGCAGGACGTTATCTTTCAAAAAGGCCATGCATAGCTTATGGGACATGATTCCCATCTCCCCAATATGGAAATTAGATATGGCTGCTAGCTGTACCCTGATGGTAGCTGCTGCTGCACCATCAAAAAGTTGAGAAATTTTAGAACTGCTGTGATAGGAGCTGTAAAGGAGGTCAAAACTGTGCTTAGCTCAGTATGAACATTTTTTCCATTTACTAGAATACAGTTTTCTTGTCGAAGGTATGTGGGAAGAGATCACGATATGCTTAACTGCAGGGGGAAAAGTCAAAACACCTGGCTGTGTGTGGACCTGGAGCAGCCATGCTGTCAACTTGAGGGTCTGGATGGACGGATGGAACATTCCCGATGAGTGGGTCAAGAGGTCTGGAACTAGGTCCAGAATCAGTGGTTCCTCCAGGAGATGGGCCCAGAGAAAGGGGAACCAAATTTGTCGAAACCAGTAAGGAGCAATGAATATCAATACTGTTCAACGTGCTGGCTTTCTGAAATACTTTGGTTATTAAGGGGAAGGGTGGAAAAGGCATAAAGTCGTCCTGGGGGCCAATCGGGCTTGAGTGCATCCCTTGGTGACTTCCCAAGGGAATGAGGGCGAAGCAGCTGCTGCATTTGGTGTTCATGGACATGGCCCCATTTTACGAAGATCTCTTCCACAACCTCTTCTTTCAGGGACCACTCGTGAGGCAACAGAATTGCTGAGTTTGCTCACTATCACATTGGATTTTCCCAGGACGTGCATTGCTATCAGAAAACGTTGAGACAGCCCATTGCCATACCCATTGTGGGGATACGATTTGGTTCCTCCCTGTTTATGTACCACACTACTGACATGTCAGTTTGAACTGCAATAGTTCCTATCGGGAGTGTGTGCTGGAATGCTTGCAATGCATATAGCCACAGCTCTCATCTGTAGGACATTGATACTCAAGTGGCTCTCGTGTACTTGCCATAAGCCTTGAACGGTCTCTCCCAGATAATGCCCCCCCCCCCCCCAAACCGGGAAGCATCCGTGGTCAGTACAGAAGTCAGTTGTGGGAATACCAACAGGCGGCCCAAGAATAACTGGCTTGTCTGAAGCCACCAAAGAAGATCCTTCTTGCATGAATCTGTGATAATTATCTGCTGTGACAGTGGCAGATTTTGCATGGACGGAATTCTCTCGGGGGTACGTTTTGCCACCATTTAAATTCAGCTCTGCCCCTAAGAAAGTAATACGCTTTGAAGGCAACAAGGTATATTTTTTGAAATTTATTATAATGCCTAGCTTGGAAAAAAAGCATGGTTTCGTCCCTCACTTATCAGTAGATGCTTGGTGGCGGCGGTCAGGAGCCACTCATCTCAATATGGAAACACACGGAATCCTAGACGTCTCAAGTGAGCCGTAACCATTACCATACATTTGGTGAACACTATAGGGGCTTTAGTGAGACCAAAAGGCAGGGCTCGAAATTGGTAGTGAGTGGCTCCTGGATAGCCTGTCCATTTTTATATGGTAGTATGCATCCTAGAAATCTATTAAGCACATCAAATTGTCTTTCCTGAGAAAAGGGAATATAGACTTGCAGTGTCACCATCCGGAACTTAGATATTTTTTTTACAGACCTGTTCAATCTGCTGAGATCCAATATGGATTTTCCAGTCCCCTGTCTTTTTTGGGACTAAAAAGAACCTTGAGAAATTTCCATATCCAATCTAGTCTGTGGGGACTTTTTGGATGACTTTTCTAGCAACTTGTGCATCTCTGATGTTGCATAGTCCCTCTGACAGGGTTGAATATCTGGGATGGAATGATTTACATGGAAGGGGTGGAAAAGGGCATGCAATAACCTCCGCATATAATTGTCTGTACCCATATGTCTTAGAGTGATTTGTAGCCAGGCGTTTGGGTACAGTGACAAGCTTTCTCTGACTGCCCCCAGACATGGACAGGGGGGGGCCTCCTCCTTTCAGGAGTGCTGGAAGGGCTGGCCAGATAATGTATGTCGCCCTAATTCTGCAAACCCTTTCTGACGAGAGGTCAGTGTCTTCCAATATTACTTCCCCCTCTGTCCCTGGGGGAAGTTTCACAACGTGTGTCGGAAAACCCTTTTTGGGATTTGCAGAACTATATCTTTCCACCTTTCTGACCTTTGGGATAAGGTCTAGTGGGGACAGAAAAATGGACTCCTACGGCAGACAAGGTTTTCCCTTCCTATTCATACCTGGTCAAAGGTTTTCACTTTTGGCCCGAAAAAGGGAAAGCCAAAGGGGGCATTGGTGAAAAGACGAAAGATTCACCAAAATTGCATACACACATCCAGGAATGTCTCCTTAAGGAAATTCCTGTACCTGCTGCCCTGCTCGCTCCATCAGCTGCATATGAAATCAGTTGCATGGAGGAGTTAACCAATGAGTTGAGGGTGGAGAACTGAGAGGAAACTATCTGTGATTCCCGGAGCTACAGTACCCTAAAGACAATCTCCCACCTCTTTTAGGATATCTCTTTGAAGCCTTGCAAAATGGGTCAAGTAATTCAGAGACTGCAGTGTAAAGGCCGCGGAGGAAAAAAGCACACTTTCCATACTTGTCCATAGTCCGCAACTATGTGGAGGATGGACAGACAAGGTGGTCCCTAAGCTCCTTTTTCGTCGCAGTTGCCACCACCATCGCATCTACAGGGACATCTCTGGTTGAAAATTCCTCTTCTGTAGGAGCTGTAATGAATTTATTAGGCATTCGCGGAACAAGCTCCACTGTATCTGGAGAAGTCCAAGCCTTACGAGATATCACGTTCACTAATTGGCCGTAGGAAGGAGACACCCAGGAAGTGGAAAGGTGAGTCCCAAAAGCCTCCAAGTACACCAATTTGTTCTCTGAAGGGTTGGTGGGCTTCCAGCCACCCTTCTGTTTAAGGATCTCAAGGGTGTCAGCAAGAGACATATCCTCAGAGGGGGACCGTGGGGACCCTTCCTAATCATCCAGGTTGGTATCGGACATAACAGACTCAGAAGAGTATGTGCTTCCTCCTGCACAATTTCTTTCGAGGGACTTCCTCAGAGGGGTACTCTGGTAAAGTTTCTGAAGAGAAGATGGCGCCCCGCAGGGGCTTCGGGTCTCTACACTTGGAGGGGGAGAGGTGATGCTAAGACCAACACAGGCGCCTGTGAGGGGAGAGAGCTTGGGCCAGACAGTGGCGCTGTTTGGTGATGGCACTCTATCCATCAGCTCAAAAGCCCCCTAACTCCGCTCCAAAGAGACAGAGGACTGACACCGAGGCAGTGCAGGTGGCTCCCAAGCTGATGTAGGAGCGGAGCTCAACCTCAGACACAGAGGAGTAAAATCGGATCAGAAAACTGTCCACGTAGACTCCTCTCCCCGGACCCAATGGGTGAACGTCTGCTCCTACACTCCTGTAAATCCCATGGAATCAAGGAGGTCTGAGCAGATGTCAGAACCTACGAACCCTAAGGGAGGTCTCAGATTAAACTCCTCCTCTACTGTAGGACCCAAGATAGCTGGCTCCAAAATCATAAGATAGGACAAAGGAGGAATCAAGGATGGGGATGGTGCCTTTGACGGTTCCGATTCCTTTGGAGTCAGATCAGATAAAAGTTTTGCCAGCCCCGGTGTTTGAAGCAGTCTCTTCACCGCCTGCTCCACGTCATCATCAGATAAGCTCCTAGGGGAACAGGAGGATAAGGACAGATTTCTAGCCCTTTCCAATATGTGTGATCTCAGAATAGGAGTACCCAACTCCAAGATTGGAGATGGGATCCTTGTCAGCTACGCTGTTGGCTCCAAGGACACAGAAGGACCTGAAGAGGCATATTTCAATTTAACAGAACCAACAGCCCTTGGTTCCGAAGCAACCATGTTTTTAGGTGCCTCCAAAACTGGAGGCCTAAACAGCAGATCTTTTAACTTTTGCATCTTTGGAAAAAGAAGATGGTTTGGAGCTCTGGGACCCCTCTAAAGCTTCTGAGAAGGGAACCTTTAATAACCCCCTAACTATAAGGTTATTTTTTCGCTTTAGCAGGACCCTGCTACTAAAACCATGACAAATGGTACATGGGTCTTGCAAATGGAAGGCCCCAAGGCAATACACACAGCTAGAGTGCCATCTCTGCAACAGATATTTTTTGAATCATGGGTTGGAGACAGTGACATTGACAAAAAGGCAGGAGTCGGAACTTGACATGGCAGAGTTGAAGATGTTAAGATTTGCACTGGGTGTGACACAGATGGACAGGATTGGGAATAAGTATATAAGAGGGTCAGCCCAGGTTGGAAGGTTTGGAGACAAAGCCAGAGAGGCAAGATTACGTTGGTTGGGACATGTGCTGAGGAGGGGTGCAGAGTATATTGGGAAAAAGATGCTAAGGATGAAGCTGCTAGGTAACAGGAAAAGAGGAAAGTCTAAGATAAGATTTATGGATGTGGTGAGAGAGGACAAGCAGTTGGTTGGTGTGACAGAGCAAGATGCAGAGGACAAGAAGAAATGGAAACAAGTTGATCTGCTGTGGCGACCCCTAACAAGAGCAGCAAAAAGAAAAAGAAAAGCGTTTTTTAAACCCCAACTGCCTGGGTTCTTCATGCTCTTTTTTCCTTTGAAACGACTGGTAAAAAAATGCATTAACAATATCAGCAAAAATTCAAACTTTCTGCAAAAGCTATCAGCAACAAGCCTAAGTATCTACGTTAACACTGTAAAATGGCTTTAAACCAAAAAGGGTAGCCTACTACACAACGGAACAAAACACAAGAATATAGATTTATATCTATCTATATAGATATATACATATAAATATACACACACTATATATAGATAAATATATATATATATATATATATATATACACACACACACACACACATACACAATCTCCATTCAGAACACACCAGTATATAAAAACAGTAATAAGAATCGAAAATTTTTAAAGAAGAATCCTCTAAAATGGATTCTCCTGAACTCTTAACTGAAGACAAACGGGTAGGGGAGTGGCCCTCCAAGTTGAACAGGCCGCCAAGAGCCCTCTAACTTAAACTGGTCTCGAAACAAAGGGGGGAAAGCTCTCTAATAAAAAAAACAAGCTCTGAAGATAAATTGGCCTGCAAAAACAAAGGTGATTAATTTGACTTACTCAAAGGAACTTGCGACTAGTCACACACGACAGAAAAAGATTTTAACAAGCTTTCTCTGAAGAGAAAGGAAGAATTAAAAAATACATAATAATAAAACTACTTAGCCAACGAGCCAGCCATAAGACATCTTGATCGCCTGAGCGGCAAATGAGATCTGGGTATTACACCCTAAGCATCATGGGATAGGGGGTTAGCCTCGAGCCAGTGGAAGCTCTTGATCTTTGGAATTGGGCAGAATCGGAACATGAACTCAGTTCCGAGCCAAACCAGCAAGAATTAAGGCAAGACAGGACACCATAACATCTTAAATTTATCCCATATAATAAACTGCACTTCTGAAAGCAGTTTAAATCCTCTACAGTAAATTTCATTCCATAACTTGGCTAAGCTTACAGAAAAATAAATTAATTTTGTGAATGGGAAAATATAACTTGTGCAATTAACAGAACAGATATTAACTGGTATTAGCCTGGACACTATCTTTCACTAGTAATCGCAGGTTCCACTCAAGCAATGACCAGTCTCTTACCATCTTAAGCCCCTTCCTTCATTTTCTAATACGCTGATGTTTACAGACTCCCTAGATCAGGTAATATCAGAATGATGCAACAATTATGAACACGGGCACACACACGGGGTGTGTGTGTGTGTGTGTGTGTGTGTGTGTGTGTGTGTGTGTGTGTGTGTGTGTGTGTGTGTGTGTGTGTGTGTGTGTGTGTGTGTGTCTGCTTTACAATAATGAAATTTCACTGACCCGAAATACAAAACACAGACGAAAAGGCCAAGAGCACCAACACACCAATGTCATGGAACATTAACTTTCCACTCCAGGTAAGTAACTGCTCGGCCATCCTAAACAAAAACGTAAACCAAAGAAAACCAAACCCACCCATGTGGAGAACTTCACCCTCCCACACTCCTCCCAACTAAATATACAACTCCAAGATCACACTACCGCAGAGGTAAGGGGCAAAGTTCAACAGGATGGCCAAGCAGTTTCTTACCAAGAGTGGAAAGCCAGTGTTCTGGGAAGTCGGGGATGTGCAGTCTCTCTTTTCTTCTCCGCGTTTATGAGTCCGGTAAGTGAACATTCGTGTTTCTAATGGGGACCCATACGTGCACGTGTGCCTGCAGGTTTATAGATATATACAGCCCAAGTAGTAGACAATTTTGGGAAAGTCATTAAATTGCATGCCTCTACTGTGCCAAAAGATCCTTTAGGAATGGGAAAATTTGGTGAAGGCAGGTGGGTAGATTGCTTCTAGTGTCTAGACAAATACCAAATAATTTTGATAAGTATGTAACTCGCATGTTAAGTTGGTATAATCTGGACACCTGGGCAGAGTCCCCAGTAGGTCTATGGAGAAAAGAAAATTCCGCAAAGATGCCCTAGAACCAGAAATTCAATTCAAACTGTAGTGCTTGGCAAAAGTATGTAAGGTGGAACATGTAATCAGCAGCACAAAAGCCATCTGATGATAAATTTCTGAGGAGCTATGCAAGCATGGCTTGAACTTCAACAGAGTGCACCTTGGGTTTGTCAAACAAGTTTCTGTTGCAAGAGAAGTAACAGAAAATTTCTGTCAACCATTTCAAAATTGAATGTTCTGTTGCTTTCTGACCTTAAACCTTTGTGGAAAGCCAGTTGGTCTTTCCTGCAACTTTTTGTGTCTAAAAAGAACCCAAGTCCTGCGTGCACATCTAGGCAATGTAGTTGGTACACTCTCCAGCTAATAAAATCTGGAAGCAGCACTGGTATAGAAAGCCTGATTCAGGTTGGTCAGAGAACTTTTAATATGAAATTACTGGCTCTCAGGGATACTGTATTGTTACGAATACTTAAGTATTGATATTTTCACAATAGGGCTTCCAGTTCTCAAACTCCCAAGGATGACATAGCCACCATAAATAAATGTATTCACCATAACTTGGCATCTGTGCTGTCTTATTTCATTATGCATCACAAATGCATCTTCGGATCTGACTCAGCCATTTGTTAAGACATACGATCAGTGTCTCAAACTCCTCCCTCTCACATAATGCCTCACTCCTCTTCAAACACTCAGAGTTTGCTGCCCCTTTCTGAATAGTCAGAACAGAGCTAGGCAAAGAAAGCGGTCAACCGGAGCCCAAACTAGAAACCAGTAGGATCCCCTAGCGCCTCGATCTCTCTTAGCAGTAAAAGGGGGAAGGAGGGTGGGGATGTGATGCAAAATGAAATAGGACAACAGATGCCAAGTTATAGTACGCACATTAATTTTTAATCTGATGTTGTCCACTTCATTATGCATCACAAATAGGTCAGAGTTGTCAGCTACACAAACCTTGGAAGGACCTCAAGGAAAGATATGCCTGAGCACCATAGAACCAAAGGATGTTCTGTATTTCACAACAAGTTGGATATTATTTACAGGAACAAATGTATGAGCTGTGGACCAAGTAGCTTCAGAGTAAATTTCATCAACTGGAGTTCTTGCAGAGAAGACGGCGTAGACAACCTGGTAGAGTGGGCTCTCACTGGACAGGGGAGTTGCTTGCCTTGCTGGGAATAAACTGCAGAGATGTAATCCGTAATCCATTTGGCTACAGTGACCTTGGATACAGCCTGACCTAACCTATTTGGAGAAAATGCACCGAACTGTTAAAATTTCCTGTGAGAACTAGCTCTGTGCAAGTAAAAATGCAATTGTTTTTACATTCAAGAAATGCAGCGTGTACTCGCCTTTACGGGAAAAGTTAGAGAAAAACACTGGCAAGTGAAGTCTGGTTAATGTTTGGCTCTGAAGCTACATTCGATATGAAGGATTTGTTCTAAGTGAGACTACTTTTAAATAAAGTTATACATGGATGTTGAGAAGACAGAGCTTGCAATTGACACCCTCAAATATGGTCACTAGAAAGGCAGTTTTCCTGGACAAAAAGTTTAACTCACACGAGCCAGCAGGTTTGAATGGTTTCTGGGCAAGACCCTAAAGTACCTAAGTAAGATCCTAAGGGGGAGAAGGGTCCTTAATCAGAGGCCTGAGATGAAAAACCCCTTTCATAAAAACTCGAAATAACTTGGAAGTGGAAAGAAAAAAGGGAAAGCCAACACCCTTCTACATGAAAATTGGTGATAGCAGCAAGCTGCAACTTAATAGTGGAAAAACTTGCTCCGTGCTGGAAAGGTGAGGAAACATCAGGATGTACAGGACAACCAGAAAAGGGGTGAAT
Organism: Protopterus annectens; assembly: GCF_019279795.1. Classification (NCBI taxonomy): domain Eukaryota; kingdom Metazoa; phylum Chordata; order Ceratodontiformes; family Protopteridae; genus Protopterus; species Protopterus annectens. Next base: position 77,777,169 of record NC_056730.1, on the reverse strand, counting down.
ATTCCTCTGTGTAGCCCAAATAGAAAATCTTTTCCATTTGCTAAGATGCACTTTCTTGGTGGAGGACTTCTGAGAACAAATAATAATTTCGCAGACCGGGAAAGCTAGCCTGGACTTTTGTAAAATCACTGGAAATGGAGAAACCAAGCGGTTAGTTTGAGGGATTAAAGACAGAGGATCTGGCGTTCAGACGGATGGGAAATTTGCCAGTATCCATGGATTATACTTGCTGTGAGACTGCAGCAAGGGGCACCATACCAGATGTGGACAGTAAGGGGCAATGAGGATTACATTAGTCTTCAACCTGCTGGCTTTCTGTAGAACTTTAGGTATCAGAGGAATCTGAGAGTAAGCACAGAGGAGACCCAGGAGGCAGTCGTGGACTCTAGCATCCCTGGGTGACGTCCCCAAGCTGGGGGAATCACAGCAAAATACTTGCTGCACTTGTTTAGTGGAGAAGCAAAAAGGTTGTAGCAAGGCTGGCCCTAATGGCTGAATATTTGATTAACTACTGATTGGTTCAGGGACCACTCTTGTGGACTTGAAATCGATCTGCTCAGATTCTCCCAAAGTGTGCTTTGCAATAAGAAAATGGTTTGAAGAAATCACCCATTCACAAATCCATATAGCCTTCCTGCATAATGGATATGAACAGGTCCTTTCTGCTTGTCTGATGTACCAAATCAGCAACATATTGTTGGTCAAAATTGCAAGTGTCCCCAGAGAAAGGCAGTCCTGAAAGGCTTGCAATGTCAGAAGGACCGCCCTAATCTCCAGTAAATTTCTGTGCAATTTGGTTTCCACCATGGACCACGTGCCTTGGACCATCGTTCCCTGAAAATACCCCATCCCAACAAGGAGGAGACTGCTGGAAGGCTCAAACGAGATCTGAGTGTTTGAAGAGGAGTAAAGCATTATGAGGCAGGGAGGAGTTTGAGGCTCAAATAGTATGTCTGGAAGAAATGGCCGAGTTGGATCCGATAACTGATCCGAAGACCCATTCATGATGCATAATGAAATGGACATCAGACTGGTGTTTTCTAACAGAACAGAAGGTTTAAAGCCCCCCCCCCCAAAAAAAAACCCTAAGTAAATGGGGTAAAAAAAGGCAGTTATATATGGAGAAGCAACGTATTCCTCCAAAAAAATATTCCAGACATGACAGTCAAATTACAAGACACTGTACAAAGTGGTTTTAGACATTCTAGATTTCTGGAGACTGTAGCAAATTTAAAGACAATATTTATTTTACATTTGTTAACCTGGGGTGTCTGAGCCAAAAAGGCTCTTTTTCAGCAGATGCCCAAGCAGAAAAGCTCCACATAGAAAAATTACAGATACATTTAGATATTTAGACATTATCAGTAAACACACAAATTACAATAGAGATTTTACAGTGGTAAGCAGCACATCAACAATTACAGTGGAGAGAAAGAAAATATTAATTTAAAAATAAAGGTAATTAATAGATTTGTTGTGTACAGCTGAAATTTGGAACATAGGTAGAATACATACATAGTACACAGGTACATTACATACAACGTACCTTAGCCAGTGTTTGTAAGAGTGAAAACTATCATCAAGTACTCTAGGTTTAGTACGTGTACGTTATCTGCTTTCACTAGCTTGGGGAGCAGTCATGGCACTGCTAACTGACTGAGATGTTGCATAATGAGGTTTTTAATGGAGGCTTTGGACATTGCATTTTGTATGCTAGTGGGGGAGAAAGTTCCGTTTTTTAGCCACTAAACTACTATCCCCTTTCAACAGTGGTTTGACAGCCAGTGAAGAACTGGAGGAATTGTAAGATGTCTCTGCAGCAAAGGGTCTTCAAAAGACCTACCTGCTTGACTCCTAGATAGACAGGGGAGAAAGAGCCTAAAGCCCACCATTTCAAATGAGGGATATTACAGCAGAGAGCCTAAGCAGTAGCCACCACAGTCCTTTCAATTACTGGGTAATGTCTCCACTAACGCCCATGAAATTCAGGTTTGGGACACTTGCAACAGTTCCAAAGCAGCCTTAGAACCTTAAGAGGAGAAAAAATAACAGACCAAAAGGGGATGACAACAAAGGTCAAACTACAATCCAGCCCCTAATGAGGACCTCAGCAAATCATCCCCCAAACAGGATGTATGCAGCATAATGTAGGCTAAAAAGGGATTCTATGGTTAAAGCAGCCTCCATCTCTTGACAGGAGGTGATGGAGAAACCACTCCACCATCCCAAAATGAGGAAAGGGCTCATCTCCTACCACCAGCAACATCTAAGCAATGACCACAAGACCGAGTCTATCCAAACAGTTCTGCCTGATGCCTTTAGTACTGCCACTAGAACTCACTAAAGGGTGGTTCCTCTAAAGATCCAAGCAATTATAATCCAATCAGTCTTATATGAAAAGACATGAAATGTATCAGCAGAACTCATTTATGCAGATCCAAGCAAACTGTTTTAAACCTAAGTCTGTTTTTGTGAAGGGCAAGTCATGTCACCCACACAAGTAAGCTTCACTGAAAAGTAAACAAAGGCTCTGGACAGTTGCATTTTACTGCACAGTAATTACCTTGATCTGTCCAGGGCTTATGGTACTATCCCTCCTTGCTGTTATTCTTAAAGAAAATTAGAAAAAACTGCATGTAAACTCCTGTTATAATATGGACTGTAAACTGGCCATGTGACAGATCCCTGGTTCTGAAGTTGCTGGTACCCTCTTTGAACAAACTAACTAGTGGGCTGCCACAGGGAAAACTGCTGGACTGTCTCCTATATGGCACTTATTCTGCAAACATTCAGACCATTATCACTGAAGTGCAGTTGACCAAGTTGGCTAACTGCAGGAGGATACTAACAGCACCAAGGGATGGAATACAAACAGATGGTGTACAGAAAAAAAGAAATGTGGTGACACTCCTCAAAAACGTTCCAAACTCATTTGTTACAAATAGTACCCTCTTTAGAAAGAGGGACAGAACCGCCTTGGGTACCTGCGTGAATAATATTCAATCAGCAAACTTCCATCATACTCAAGAATTCTCTCTCACTGGCACAGGTGATTTCAAAAGAAACATCTTTGAGATCTACAGAAGTCACCCTGCCGCTATACTCTTCCCATATCAGATAAACTACAATGTCCCCTTGGAATGTATAAATAGAAACATCATTTGCCGATCCTGTAAAATTAGAACAGCTCTCCTATTCAGTAGCCTGAAGGCTACTCAGAGGTGATCCACGTCATACCTTTTCAGCCATAAAAAGCCCAGTCGTATCAGATTTCCTGTTCCTTTACAAAATCTCACAACTAGGAAGATAAACCTACATCAGGAAACAGACTCATGAGAGAGAGAGAGAGAGAGAGGTTTCTAACATATTCCCAGCCTATGAATAAAAGTTACTACTGTAGGTCAAAGCACCACCTACATTAATAGGCAAATACTAAGCAACTGGTTTGCAAACCATCACAAAACAACTTTATACAAATTACAAACACTATATATTTATTTTATTCTTCCTTTGGAAACTGGGAAAGTCAGACCAACTCAATGGCCTATTTTCAGCACAGGCCTGGGAAAAAAAGCTCTAACAAATTCGAAAACATTTAAGCAGTAGTTGAGTAATTATACACAAGGGGAGAAAATCCACACAACAAATTAAACAGATTGAGATGCATTTTAGATTATTACTACGATTAACTATAATCAAGAGTACAATATGAACTGCAAGTAGGTTATCCACTTCTGCAACATGACTGGCTATGTCAAGTAACAGTTTTCAAAATATTGACTATTTCTAATATACAGAGGTGAGAAATTGTCATGTATTCTTGCTGCCATTTACTCTGGTCTGTTTTGGCAGCAGAATACATTAACAAAATGAGAGGAGGAAGAGCATTCAGCAAGAGGGAAAATTAAGGACATGGAAAGGGATTTTATTATTCGAGAAATGAGAATGACAGGGAAGGACATTAGAGATTAAAGTAAATAGAAAGCGTCAGCTGAACAGGCAGAACACAGAGCTTCTTTTGATGTTAGGCCATTACTACCTGGTAATATATGAAAGTTGGTCAATTAAAGCACATTCATGGTCATGCATCTCTTTTGAGGATTCTGTAGGTACAAGTATCATAAAAAAAATTATAGGCTGGTCCTGAAACTGGAAAGGTTGCCAGTATGTTTAAGTGATGATGGAAGAGTGACAGGAGTGGGCTACAAAGCTGGAGTACAGTTTCCTGCTGACTGTAGGCAGTGAAGAGCATTCTGTTTACAAATCGAAGTGGCCTAAAAGGGGTATATGTATGTACTAAGTCTAATAGAGTTTAGCTTTATTCTCCATTGTATATTAATTAGTGAACTAGAAGTGACTGGGGTGTGAGTTGTTTGGGTAATTCATGCCAAACCAGCTGTTTTAGGGCTAAGCAGTGAAGGGTTCCTTTTGATGAGTAAGTGGCAAATTTTGCTATTTTGCTGTAGCACTGACATATTTCAGATGGAAGCTTGAAAGTTAAGCAGTACTGTGGAGCCATGCACGAAAGTGAGGAGTAGGAATGTATAGGAAAGAAGTTTCCTGGATGAATCAGTTAAGTATTTTTTCTAGAGTGAAATCTTCCACCAAGAAGCTGTACAATAGTAAACAGAGTTTCCATTTAGGCGCTGGAGCTGAATACTGATCTCTTCTATTTTGCATATTATGTTTCTCAGCTCAGTGTTTCAGCGTGGAGCTAGTTTTTCCACTATAAAATTACAACAAGCAAGTACTGGCAATTTTCATGCAGGGAAAGGTATAACAAAGCTTTTGGTCTTCCCTTTCCATGTCAAGATTATGTAGGGCCTTCACGAGAAGAGTCATCTCAGACCACCAATAAAAGATCCATCCCCTCATTGGGAACTTACTCTTGTACTTCAAAGGCCTTACTCAGAGACCATTTGAACTTGCTAGCTCATGCAACTTGAAATTTCTATCTTGGAAGATTGCCTTTCTAGTGGCCATTACTTCAGCAAGAAGTGTCTGAATTACAAGTTCCGTCTTCCCAGCCACCATATATTACCTTCTTCAAAGATGGTCTCGCCCTCAAAACAAATTGGCCCTTCATACTAAAGGTCACCACAGAGACCGAAATTAACCAGAGCCTTCATTTGTATTTATTCTTCCCTAACTATTCCAATAAGGGTGAATATATGCTGCCTTCACTGGATGTACACAGACAACTGCTTTTCTATTTACACAGAACTAAACTACACAGGAAATCTGATCAGCTGTTCATCCCTTTTTCACCTAATAGATTAGGTCAGGCCGTATCCATGATTACTTTAGCCAAGTGAATTACTATTTCTACGGTCTACTCCCAGCATGGCATGAAACTTCCACACCCTGTTAGAGCTCACTCTGCCAGGTCTATGTCTACCTCGTCTGCTTTCTCCACAAGAACTCCTATTGATGAAATTTGTGCAGCAGCAACCTGGTCAAAATCTCATACTTTTGAATCTCACTCCAAGTTGGACAATATTTCTAGAAACAGAGCATCCTTTGGCTCCGCATTGCTCAGATACATCCTTCCTTGAAGCCATCCAGGGTTTAAGTACCTGGAGAGACTAATCCAGTGCATAATGAAATGGACATCAGATAAGAAGTTTATGTACTTACAATAACTTGGCATCATTGTCCAGTTTCATTATGGATTGCACCCCACCCTCCTTTCCCAATCCAAAATCAGCTGAGAATGAGAGGATATGGGAACCCATGGCCTCCTAGTATGGGCTTCAGTGTGGTTGCTTTCTTTTAGCTTTTCCAGTTGTATACATCTGAATCACTTTTGAGAGGGCAGCAAACTCGATCTGAGGGGTTAGAGGAGGAGTGAGACATTATGGGAGAGGGAGGAGTTTGAGGCTAGGATCTTAAGTCTGGAAGAAATGGCAGAGTTGGATCAGAGGTCAAATCTGTAGACCAAGTAGTGAGGCATAATGAAACTGGACTACACATTTGCAAAGTTATAGTTATACATAACTTCCACTTTTGTGGACCCCCACTTCCACTGGGACAGCTTGTAACATTAAATCCTCTCCCTCTAGAAGAGGATTCACCCTGTGAATCCAGGAAAGACCCTACAAATGTACAGAACCACATCTTCCTACTCTTTTGGTTCCTGTTGAAGGTTTGTTGGAGGGAGGAAAACTTGACTTCTACAGCAGATAAGGGCTTTCATTCCTGACTGCTGTGGGTAAGAATTTCTTTAACTGACAGTCCAAACAAGAAGGAACCAAAGGGGACATTAATGAATGAAGCCTTAAAAGGGTCCACAAAGCCTCAAAAAGGCATGTCTACCAAGGGCTATGGTTGAAACAGCTGCCCAAGAGGTTCCTTCCACAACATGGCAAAATTAACCTCTGAGGAATTGGCAATTGAGGGCATAGTGGTCATTTGAGAAGATACCTTCTTGAGGTCCTTCTCCGACAGACTGCATCACACAGTTCATGATTTCCATAATAGGGTCTCTCTGGAGGCATGTAAAGTGTGCCAGGTAATTTAATGCTCTCAGCATAAAGGTGGCTAAGGCATCCATGCACTTTCCTTGACTGTACAAAGCCCAAGACTCTATCTGGGGGATGAACAGTGGAGCAAGGTCTGGCAAGCTCCTCCTTAGTGACTGCCGACACCACAATGGTATCAACTGGGAGACCTTTACTCTAGAATGGACAATCAGTGGGGGGACTTAGGAATTTATCCACAAGTTTAAGGATGGACTACATGGTGTTTGGCTCCTTACAAATCTGGCGGGCAATAAGGTCAAGGAGCTTGTCCACAGGTGGGGTCACCCAGGAAGGAGAAGGGCCAATCCCAAAGACCTCCAGGAACACTGACAGCTGGGGTTGGGAAGGCCAGCCACCAATTTGAGTAGTTCCAAAATAACCCTGAAGGAGATGTTTGGTGGAGCTTTTGGGGAGGGGGGGGGGTGGCCTTCTTCAACAAAGTCAGTGACTTCTGTCAAGGACTCCAAAGGGAAGTCTACATGCTTCCTTTTAAACCATCGCTCCAAAGGACCTGCACAGGATACTCAGGAGAGGACTCAGAAGATAAGGGGACCTCTGCCTGGAGGCTCTCCTAGAGGGGCTGACTATCAACAGGATGGATGGGAGCAAAGCTCTGATTAGGAGAGCGACTGAGTAGGACCTGGGGGAAGAGGGGGCCACATCTTGCAGTGGGGAGAAAGCCCTCTCTGCCACCTGGAAGCCAGCCGAAGCCGGGGGAACCTGCCTCCCTCATTTTAGGAGCTGGAGCTACCAAGGGAGAGAGAGAGACAAAGCCACCTTGGATCAGATGCCTCCAGATGGCACCGGGCCAGAATTAAGGGCAGAGGTCCCCAGGGGAAGGAACAAATCGGAAAAGGTCAGAGCAAAGCCAACCCTGAGCAGTCGGGCGCAGACACCCAGGGTCCAGGACCTGCATCTCAGCGTATCAGGGCAGAACTAATTGGAGTCTAATAAGGACAGATTCCACACAATGATGGCCCACTCAGGAAAACCAGATACAGAAATTCCGAAAAGTACAGTTTTGTACCTACCATAAATGTAGATGTTCGAGGATCCACATTGCTGCAGTCATAACCTGTGGGTAGTCCGCTGTCCTCGGTCGGCCCGAATACCAAAGAGTTAGGCTGGCGTCGGTCATGGGTGCCCGGAGATGACATCAGTACGTAGTAGTACTTAAGTGCATGACCGACGCCATATCCTCAGTCTTTCTTGACCAAGATGTCAGAAGGCCTTAAAAAGAAAAGGCCAGAGCCACAAAGGAGAAAAATAACAATTATCCCCAAGTAACAATAACAACAACAACAACCCCAAACCAAAGAGGGGAAGGAGGGAGGGAAAATAGGACTGCAGCAATGTGGATCCTCGAACATCTACATTTATGGTAGGTACAAAACTGTACTATGTCCTTCGTCTCACATTGCTGCAGTCATAACCTGTGGGTAGAATCCCAAAGCAAAGGAAAAGGGAGGATGGCAAACTAAAAGGCATTAGGGGCTGCTAACATGCCCTGTAAGACTGCAGTGGCAAACCCAGCCCTGGACTTGGAGAAAAGAGGGAGATGGTAATGCTTAGTAAAAGTATGAACTGAACTCCAAGTAGCTGCTTCCAAAATATCCTTAGTAGCTACACCCCTCAAAAAAGCAGTAGAGGTGGCAGTAGCCCTAGTGGAATGAGGTTTAATCCCAGCAGGAACATTTTTCCCATGATGAGAATAACAAAAAGCAATACAATTACCAATCCACTTTGAAATAGTCTGCTTTGAAACAGCTTTCCCTTGTGAACCCAAAGCAAAAGAAACAAATAACTGTTGAGTCTGTCTGAACTCCTTAGTTCTGCTCAAATAATAATGTAACTGCCTGTGTATATCCAAAGAATGCAAGATTTTTCCCCCTTATTTTGGGGATCAGCATAAAAGGTAGGCAAATGGATAGACTGGTTCAAGGCCACATTAGAAATCACTTTTGGCATGAAAGTAGGGTTAGTACGCAAAGAAACTCTATCCTTATGGAATATTAGAAAGGGTTCAACTGCCATGAGAGCCTGCAATTCAGATATCCTTCTGGCAGAAGTAATGGCCAACAAAAAGGCAGTCTTCCAAGACAAAAACTTCAATTCAGACGTAGCTGCAGGTTCAAAAGGAGGCAAAGTAAGCTTCTCCAACACAAAATTGAGATCCCAGGAAGGAGTAGGAGCTCTACGTGGGGGTCTTATAATTTTTGCCCCCCTAAGAAATTGCTTAAACAAAGGGTGAGAAAATAAAGGAGGGTCACAATCATAGTGAGCAGAAATGGCTGCAGCATGAACCTTCAGAGAGGAAAACGACAAACCCTTGTCTAGTAATTCAGTAAGGTACTGCAGTGTAAAACTCAAATTAGGTACAGACACATCAAAGTCCTTTGTTGTGCTCCAAAGAAAACATCTCTTCCATTTATCAGCATAAACTTTTCTAGTGCTAGGCCGCCTAGCTTCCAAAATGACATCTAAAACCTGTTGAGGAAGCTGAGAACCCACAGGCTCTAAAACAGAATACGCCAGGCCGTTAGATGCAGGGACTGCACCCTGACATTGAGCAAATGACTGCTTGACTGGGACAACAAGTGAGGAAGCTGTGGCAAAGGCCAAGGAGGCTCCTGAATTAAACTCCTCAGCAGAGGATACCAGTGCTGTCGTGGCCAATCTGGTGCTATTAAAATCATGCAAGGCTTGTCCCGCCTGACTTTCAAGAGTACCTTGGTAAGGAGAGGCAGAGGAGGAAAAACATAGACGTGAAGGTTGTTCCAACTGAAAGATAGAGCATCCACTTTCCAAGCTTTTGGGTGAAACATCTTTGTGCAAAATTTTGGTAGTTGGAAATTTAGAGAAGCAAACAGATCTATGTCTGGAGTTCCCCAAGCCACTGTCAACTGTTGAAATACCGGAGGATCCAATTTCCACTCGTGGGGATCCACAATTTGTCTGCTCAATACATCTGCTAGGGAGTTCTGTGCTCCTGGCAGAAACCGTGCTTGAAGAGTGATGTGCAACCCCAGAGCAGTCTCCCACAATATCATAGCTTGTCTGCAGAGAGGGTAAGAATGGGTCCCCCCCCTGCTTGTTGATGTACCACATGACTGTAGTGTTGTCTGTTTGAATCAACACCTGTCCTGGTTGAAGTAGGCCGTTGAAAGCCATCAGGGCAAACTGGACTGCTAACATCTCCTTCATGTTGATATGCAAATGCTGTAATTTGGGAAGCCACGTGTCTTGAATCCATTTCCCATTGAAGTGTGCTCCCCAAGCCAGGTCTGAGGCATCCGTCGTTAAGATCTGACTCGCCTCTGGTCGGGTCACAGAGAGTCCCTTGTTTAGGTGACATTCCATTGCCCACCACAAGAATTCCTTCTGGAAGCACGGTATTATCGAAATGACAGTGTCCAAATCGTGGCAGTGTTGGGTCCATACACTTTTGAGATACCATTGTAGCTTCCTCATATGCAGTTTGGCATTGGGAAGTACCAGAATGCAAGATGCCATGAACCCCAAGGCTTGAAGGACTGTCCTTGCAGTCAGCCTGGACAGTACTGATAATTGCTGGAAGTATAGGTGAAGAGTTCTTTGTTTGTCTGGGGTCAGAAAAGCCATCTGACAGGCTGTATTCAGTCTCACACCCAGAAAGCACATGTCCTGAGAGGGTACTAGACTGGATACCCTAGGCACCTTAAAACTGCCATCACATACTGTAGCTGTTGAAGTAACTTGTCTTTGTCTTGAGCAAGAATCAGGCAATCGTCCAGATAAGGATAAATTTGTATTCCCCTCAGTCTTAAGAAAGCTATTACACGAGCCAGAACCTTTGTGAACACCCTGGGCGCAGTAGACAAACCAAAGGGCAATGCAGAGAACTGATAATGAGAAGTACCAGCCCGAAAACGCAGGAATCTCCTGCAGCTGGGCCTGATAGGAATGTGAAGATAGGCTTCTTTGAGATCCAGAGTTACCATCCAGTGATCTTTGCCTAGCAGAGGCAGAAGTTGCTGTAATGTTAACATCTTGAACTTTGGAATGTCTAGGTATGTATTGAGAATGGACAAATCCAGAATTGGCCTCCAAGTGTTTCCTTTCTTTGGCACTAGGAATAGACGAGAATAAAACCCTAGGCCTTCTTCTGACGAAGGTACCACCTGGATTGCCCCCATCTGTAAAAGCAAAGAAATTTGTTCCTGAGCCTCCAGCCTTTGCTGAGGAGGTACATCTGGCATGCCTTTGAAAGGGGGAAAAGTGTGAAAATAAAAAGTACAGTTTTGTACCTACCATAAATGTAGATGTTCGAAGATCCACATTGCTGCAGTCATAACCTGTGGGTAGTCCGCTGTCCTCGGTCGGCCCGAATACCAAAGTGTTAGGCTGGCGTCGGTCATGGTCGCTCAGATCTGACGTCAGAACGCCATGGTATTAAAGCGCATGACCGACGTCAAATCCTCAGTCTTTCTTGCCCCAGATGTCAGAAGGCCTTAAAAAGAAAGGCCATAGCCAAAAACAGAAAAACCTCCAAAACCCATGTACAAACAATATTTACAACCCAAACCATACAACCACTCCAAACTACAGAGGGGAAGGAGGGAGGGTATTGACTGCAGCAATGTGGATCTTCGAACATCTACATTTATGGTAGGTACAAAACTGTACTATGTTCTTCATCTCACATTGCTGCAGTCATAACCTGTGGGTAGAATCCCAAAGCAAAGGTAAAGGGAGGTTGGCAAAATCATAAAGCATTGGGAGCTGCTAACATGCCCTGTAAGACTGCAGTGGCAAACCCAGCCCTAGATTTGGAATAAAGAGGGAGATGGTAATGTTTAGAAAAAGTGTGCACTGAACTCCAAGTAGCTGCTTCCAAAATATCTTTAGTAGCTACACCCCCTTAAAAAAGCAGTAGAAGTGGCAGTAGCCCTAGTGGAATGAGGTCTGATTCCAGCCGGAACCTCCTTACCATGATGAGAATAACAAAAAGCAATACAATGGCCAATCTACTTAGAAATAGTTTGTTTTGAAACAGGTTTCCCCTGAGAGGCCAAAGCAAAAGAAACAAACTGTCGAGACTGTCTGAACCCTTTAGTCCTGCTCAAATAATAATGCAACTGCCTGTGAATATCCAAAGTGTGCAAAATTTTCTCCCCTTTATTTTGGGGATCAGCATAAAAAGTAGGCAAATGAATAGATTGGTTCAAGGCCACATTTGAAACCACTTTAGGCATAAAAGTAGGGTTAGTACGCAGAGATACCCTATCCTTATGAAAAATCAGGAAGGGTTCAACTGCCATTAGAGCCTGTAATTCATATACCCTTCTAGCAGACGTAATGGCCAACAAAAAAGCAGTCTTCCAAGACAAAAACTTCAACTCAGATGTAGCTGCAGATTCAAAAGGAGGTAAAGTAAGTTTTTCCAACACAAAATTGAGATCCCAGGAAGGAGTAGGAGCTCTACGCGGGGGTCTTATGTTCTTTGCCCCTCTAAGGAATTGCTTAAACAAAGGATGAGAGAATAATGGTGGGTCACAGTCATAGTGAGCAGAAATGGCTGCAGCATGAACCTTTACAGAGGAGAAAGACAAACCCTTGTCTAATAATTCTGTAAGATATTGAAGGGAAACACTCAAATTAGGCCTGGAAACATCAAAGCTCTCTGCTTTGCTCCAAATAAAAAATCTCCTCCATTTATCAGCATAAACTTTCCTTGTACTAGGCCTTCTGGCCTCCAAAATGACATTCAAAACTTGTTGAGGAAGCTGCGACCCTCCAGGGTCTAGAACAGAATATGCCAGGCTGTCAGATGCAGGGACTGTATCCTGACATTGAGGAAATGATTGCCTGCCTGAGACAAAAGGTGTGGAATTGATGGCAAAGGCCAAGGAGGCTCCCGTACTAAACTCCTCAGCAGAGGGTACCAGTGCTGCCGTGGCCAATCGGGAGCTATTAGAATCATGGAGGGCTTGTCCTGTCTGACTTTCAAGAGCACCTTGGGAAGGAGAGGCAGAGGAGGAAATGCATAGACGTGAAGATTGTTCCAACTGAATGATAGAGCATCCACTTTCCAAGCTTTTGGATGAAACATCTTTGTGCAAAACTTCGGCAACTGGAAATTTAGTGGAGAAGCGAACAGATCTATGTCTGGAGTCCCCCATATCACTGTCAACTGTCGAAATACATGAGGATCCAACTTCCACTCGTGGGGATCCACCATCTGTCTGCTCAAAACATCTGCTAAGGAGTTCTGTGCTCCTGGCAGAAACCTTGCCTGAAGAGTGAGGTGCAAACTGAGAGCAGTCTCCCACAAAATCATAGCTTGCCTGCAAAGAGGGTATGAATGGGTTCCCCCTTGCTTGTTGATGTATCACATGACAGTTGTGTTGTCTGTTTGAATCAACACTTGTCCTGGGTGAAGTAGATCCTTGAAAGCCATCCATGCAAATTGGACTGCTAACATCTCCTTCAAGTTGATATGTAAATGTTGAAGTCTGGCAGGCCACGTGTCTTGAACCCATTTTCCATTGAGGTGTGCTCCCCAAGCCTTTTCTGGGGCATCTGTCGTTAAGATCTGACTAGCCTCTGGTCGGGTCACAGAGAGTCCCTTGTTTAGGTGACATTCCTGAGCCCACCACAAAAATTCCTTTTGAATGCACGGTATTATCCGAATGACAGTGTCCAGATCGTGGCAGTGTTGCGTCCATTCACTTGAGATACCATTATAGCTTCCTCATATGCAGTTTGGCATTGGGAAGCACCAGAATACAAGATGCCATGAACCCCAAGGCTTGAAGGACTGTCCTTGCAGTCAGCCTGGACCGTAGAGACAATTGTTGGAAGTAAAGTGTAAGATTTCTTTGCTTGTCCGGGGTCAAAAAAGCCATCTGGGAGGCTGTATTCAGTCTCACACCCAGAAAGCACATGTCCTGAGAGGGTACTAGACTGGACTTTGTTTCGTTCACAGAATACCCTAGGCATCTTAACACTGCCATAACGTACAGTAGATGGTGAAGTAGCTTGTTTTTGTCTTGAGCAAGAATCAGGCAGTCGTCCAAATAAGGATAAATTTGTATTCCTCTTAACCTTAAGAAGGCTATCACCGGAGCCAGAACCTTTGTGAATACCCTGGGCGCAGTAGATAAGCCAAAGGGCAATGCAGAGAACTGATAATGTAAAGTCCCAGCCCGAAAACGCAGGAATCTCCTGCAACTGGGCCTGATAGGAATATGAAGATAAGCCTCTGAGATCCAGAGTTACCATCCAGTGGTCTTTGCCCAATAGAGGCAGAAGTTGTTGCAAAGTCAACATTTTGAATTTTGGAATGTCCAGGTATGTGTTGAGGATAGATAAATCCAAAATTGGCCTCCAAGTGTTTCCTTTCTTTGGAACAAGAAACAGGCGAGAATAAAATCCTAGGCCCACTTCTGACAGAGGGACCTGCTGTATAGCCCCCATTTGAAGAAGTAAAGAAATCTGTTTGTGAGCCTCCACCCTTTGCTGAGGAGGAACGTCTGGGCATGCCTTTGAAAGGAGGCAATGTGTGGAAATAAAACTTGTAGCCTCGGTCTATAATGTCCAACACCCATTTGTCCTGGGTGACTAAAAGCCAGTTTTGCCTGAAGAGTGCCAACTTTCCTCCCAGAGGAGCTGCCAGACAGGAAGGATCTGGCAGCTGAAGATGCAGGTCATTGGGTCTGTTTACGAAATGACTGGCCCCTGCCCTCACCTGTAGATTGTGCAGGGGAACTCCACGTTCTAGGCCTGAAAGAACCCTGAGCTCTAACCCCTACCACGTCTAGATCTGCCCCTAGACTGTAAATCAGAAGGGTAAGCCCATCCCTTAAGTAGGCCAATTTCTGCTAAACTTAGGGGGCTGCACCTGCAAAAATTCCTTAACAGTCTGCATAGACTTAGCTTTGTCTTCCATTTTCTTTAAGACTGACTCCACAGTATAACCAAACAAAACTTCAGACTGCAGAGGAGCATCCAAAATTCGAGCTTTAACATGCTCTGACAAGTTCTGATCCTTAAGCCAGGCGTGCCTACGAATAACCGATCCAGTGGCAGCCACCCTGGAAGAAGCCTGTAAAGCATCAAAACCACACTGCAAAGAATGCTTACCCACCTGATCAGAGGCATGAACCAAATCCTGTAATTCCTTACACTCTATGCCCTCTGCCAAAGCATCTACCTTAGATTTTAACTGAGTAAGGAGAAAATTCTGGTACTTCAACATATGAAACTGGCAATTCAAAGCCCTCATTGCTAGAGTGGAAGAGGTATAAACTTTTTTACCCCACCTATCCAAAGCTCTAGAATCTTTATCCATAGGAACTGGATTCTTTACAACAGAAGCCCTGACACCCTTAGGTCCCTGGCTAATAGTTTCGGGTCAGCCCTTGGGCTCTTATACAGATATTTATGAGCCTCAGGCACTCTGTAATACCTATCTGGTTTAATTGGCGCAGGAGGCAACAAGTCTGGATTAAGGGAAGCCTCAGAGAAAACATCCTGAACAACATCAAAAACAGGAGGTATAGCCAAGGGCCGATGTTGTGGTAAACAAAAATTCCCTAAACCTCTTTCGGGAATCTGAGAAATCCTGACCTTTCCATTTAAAATGCTCCCTCATAGAATGCAGGGTTTCTGAAAAAGAAAAATCCTCTGGAGGAGAAGCAGAAGGACTGGAATCCTCTGCATCTGAATCAGAATAAGGAGGAAAATCCTGAATGTCTTCAGCCGAAGACTCTGAGTAATCTGAAAAAATGTTCCAAACCTTCCACCTCTGGCTCCACCCTAGGCCTCTTATCTGGAGGGGGCATAGAACCCCTGATTAAGGAAATCAAATCTTCTGCCATTTTTAGCATGTGTTTTTTTAGGTACAGAACCTGCAGAACTAGGACTGACACCAGAGGAAGACAAACCAGGCCTGACCTTGGAGGGTACCTTAGAGACAGAAGGGGAAGGCCTAACCACCTTATGCAAAGAAGGGAGTACAGCAACCTGAGAGGTCCCCTCAGCCTGACCAGACTCCTGAGAGGCCACATCTTGCAAAATTAACGGCTCCCCCTGAGACTCAGCTGAAACCTCGGCTGGATCCACAGATTCCACTGTAGTTTCTAAAGAACCGGCGTCCGGAACGGACGACTCATCCTGTTTGGACTTTAACGATTTTTCCTTGCGCTTCTTAGCGGTAGCGGGCGGAGGATCCGACGGCATATTGTAATTACACCGCATCAAGACAAGCCTAGCAATCTAACCTACGTTTAATGGTGCGCTTATTAAATCTAGCACAAAAGCGACACCCGACTACGTCGTGCTCAGGCCCCAAACAAGGAATACAAAGAGAGTGGTAATCCCTATGCGGTATCTGTTTCCCACAAGAAATACAATTATTCACTTTTTCTGACATCCGGAATTAACTGAGGCAAGAAAAAACAAAAATACTCCCCAACGGGGTACTTAGCCCAACTTGGTTTTCGGTCTGAAACTCAGAATACGAAAATTTCAAAACGCCGAACGGCACTTGCAAACGCTGCTTCTGCTTCGGACCATGCGGCAAGAAAGACTGAGGATATGACTTCGGTCATGCGCGTTAATACCATGGCTTTCTGACGTCAGATCTGAGCGACCATGACCGACGCCAGCCTAACACTTTGGTATTCGGGCCGACAGAGGACTACCCACAGGTTATGACTGCAGCAATGTGAGATGAAGAACATCTTGTTGCCTTGATTTATTATGTCCAACGCCCATTTGTCCTGGGTGACCAAATGCCAATTTTGTTTGAAAAGTGCCAACTGTCCTCCTAGAGGAGCTGCCAGAAGAGAAGGGTCTGGCAGCTGAAGATACAGGTCATTGGGTCTGTTTACGAAAAGGCTGACCCCTGCCCTCACCAGAAGATTGTGCAGGAGAACTCCAAGTCCTAGGTCTGAAAGAACCCTGAGCGTGAGCCCTGCCCCTACCACGTCTAGATCTGCCCTTAAGACTGAAAATCCGAAGAAGGGTAAGACCATCCTCTTGCAGGCCAATTCCTGCTAAACTTAGGGGGCTGCACTTGCAAAAATTCCTTAACTGTCTGCATAGACTTAGCTTTGTCTTCCATCTTTTTCAAAACTGACTCCACAGGGGAACCAAAAAGAACTTCAGACTGAAGGGGGGCATCCAAAATTCGAGCTTTAACATGCTCTGACAAATTTTGATCCTTAAGCCAGGCATGTCTACGAATAACTGAACCAGTAGCAGCCACCCTGGAAGAAGCCTGAAGGGCATCGAAGCCACACTGCAAGGAATGTTTACCAACTTGATCTGAAGCATGAACCAAGTCCTGCAATTCCTTACACACTACACCCTCAGCTAAAGCATCTACCTTAGCTTTCAATTGACCTAACAGAAAGTTCTGATACTTCAGCATATGGAATTGGCAATTTAAAGCCCTCATAGCTAACGTAGAAGAGGTGTACACTTTTTTACCCCACCTATCCAACGCTCTAGAATCTTTATCCAAAGGAACTGGATTCTTAACCACAGAAGCCCTGACACCCTTAGGCCCTTGAATAATAGTTTCCGGGTCAGCTCTAGGGCTCTTATACAAATATTTGTGTGCCTCTGGAACTCTAATACCTGTCTGGCTTGACAGGGGCAGGGGGTAAAGAATCAGGATTAAGGGAAGCTTCAGAAAAAACATCCTTAACAACATCTAAAACAGGGGGAATAGCCAAAGGTCTATGCTGTGGCAAAAACAAAAATTCTCTAAGCCTCTTACGAGAATCTGAAAAATCCTGACCTTCCCACTTGAAAATGCTCCCTCATGGAATGCAAGGTTTCAGAAAAGGAAAAATCCTCTGGAGGTGAAGCAGAAGGACAGGAATCCTCTGCATCCGAATCAGAATAGGGAGAAAAATCCTGAATATCCTCAGCTGAGGACTCAAGAGTAATCTGAGGAATGCTCCATTCCCCTCTAAATCTGTCTCCACCCTAGGCCTCTTCTCTGGAGGGGGCATAGAACCCCTGATCAAAGTAATCAAATCCTCTGCCATTTTCAACATATGTTTTTTAGGAACAGAGCCCGAAGAACCAAGGCTGTGGCCCGTACCAGAAACTACAGGTCTAGCCTTAGCAGGGCCTTTAGTGACTGAAGTAGAAGGCCTAATAACCTTTTGTAAGGATGGAACCACAGAAACTTGAGAAGCACCCTCGGCCTGACCTAACTCCTGAGAGGCCAACTCCTGTAAAAGTAAAGGTTCCCCCTGGGATTCAGCCGAGACCTCGGCTGGATCCACAGATTCAACCGTAGATGCCATAGAACCGGCGTCCGCAACGGACAACTCATCCGGTTTAGACCTTAAAGATTTATCTTTTCGCTTTTTAGCGGTAGCGGGCGTCGGAGGATCCGACGGCATGTTGTAGTTACACCGCTTACAGAAAACAAGCCTAGCACAGTCTAATCTGCGTTTAATGGTGCGCTTATTAAATCTAGCGCAAAGGCGACACCCGACTACGTTGTGCTCAGGCCCTAAGCAAGGAATACAGAGAATGATAGTCCCTATGAGGTATCTGTTTCCCACAAGAAATACAATTATTAACTTTTTCTGACATCCGGATTAACTGAGGCAAGAAAAGACAAAAATTTCCCCCAACGGGGTACTTAGCCCAACTTGGTCTTCGGTCTGAAACTCGAAAACTGAAAATTTCAGAACGCCGAACGGCACTTGCAAACGCTGCTTCTGCTTCGGACCACGCGGCAAGAAAGACTGCGGATATGGCGTTGGTCATGCGCTTAAGTACTACTACGTACTGACGTCAGCTCCGGGCGCCCATGACCGACGCCAGCCTAACTCTTTGGTATTCGGGCCGACCGAGGACAGCGGACTACCAACAGGTTATGACTGCAGCAATGTGAGACGAAGAACATCCAAGGGTTGCATTGGAAAAGGTTGAGGTAGTGGGGTTGGAGCCCTCATGGATCCTGCATGGGTCGGAGAAGGCAAGATCCCTAGCTGAACCTAGGCTTTGAGGAAACTCTGCATTATCCTGTCCATGTCAGAGTGTGACAGCCGAGAGGACCTTGAGCAGGTCGAGGAATGTGTGGATCTGACCAGGGACAGACTGGTCCAGAAGGTCAGGGCTGGGGAAGATTTGCTCAGATGTGGTGTATGACTCTGGGGTCTCCTATCTGGGCATTTCTGACTACAGGAAGTTTTGTCTCAAAACAAGAAGCTGTGGAACCACAAAGCTTCTGTAGGATCCAAAAGGCTACACATACCCAAGGGTTGAGGATCTGACCGGGAAAAAGTCTGGTCGGGTGTCGACTCTACCAGATCCAAAGAATTGTGAGAGCTGGTAGCATCCAATGCAGAAGGATCTGACAACTTCTGGCGCTTCTACAGAAGGAAGACGTGAACCCTGGGGCAGCAGAGGGATCACACATCTCAGAACTGGTTGTCTAAGATCTAGAAGTCTGTAACAGGCCTCTTAAAATCAACTTATTACACTGATCAACAAGGGCTTGGGGATTGAAGGCCGCAGAAATGTCTCACTGGACCTCCAAGTGCCCTGGCCTAAGACAATACATGCACCTTCTGTAAGCATCTGACTAGGGAATCTTATGCCCACATGAGCCGCACATTTTTATACCCGTGGGTTTGTCAGACATACGGGAAAGTAGTGTACCCACACACGCAAGCACAGAGCATACTACACTAAAAGGGCAAAGATAAGGTAAAAATACCGGGAAAGACGAGACAAAAAAAAAAGGAAAGAACTGCCAGAAAGAAATCGTGTAGGGTGAGAAACAACCCTGATGCCAGCTATAAACTCAGAGAAAGTGGTTAAAGGGGAGGGGAGGTACAAAAAACTAATCTAACCAAGATAAATTTCTCAAGAAATAGAAGTACAGAAATAGAAGTTATGTTCTTACCATAACGTTCCATGTTAGTTGTCTTCTTCTCGCCTTCTTCTTGCTGGATGGGTTCGGAGCCGACCTCGGCTCCGACTCGGCCACTCTAAAAGCTCGAGAGTTGGTTCCACCGGCTCGAGGCTCCCCTTATATCCCACAATGCTAGGCGAGAGTTACCTCAGATCTCGTTTGTAAGCTAACCCAGCTTATATCAATAACAGTATAACTGTAAACAGAATCCACCTCTAACAGCAGGAAGAAAAGGGGTGACCTACATCCTGAAAAAAGAAATATGCATAATAGCATATGACTAAGAAAGAGGTGGTAGAAAGAGAGGTCACGATCACAACTCCTCTAGGTCTGTCCAGGCCAGGGGGAAGGAGGGTGGGACGCAAGAAGAAGGCGAGAAGACAACTAACATGGAACGTTATGGTAAGAACATAACTTCTATATGTTAAGTTGTCTATCTCACCTTCATTCTTGCTGGATGGGACTGCGTCCCTAGCACCTTGTCCCGGGTGGCCTAACGGAACAGACTCCTGAGAACAGTGGAACCAAAATTAGCTCTATGCCTAGAAGCTAAATCCAACTTATAATGGGAAATAA